>NC_086321.1:346233121-346403121 GCF_036172605.1 Pelobates fuscus
AAAAATTGACAGTTGTAAACTAAATTTCACTTTTACTTTACAATGGGACCTTGTAAAATTAATTACTTGTCTTCTCTGTCACTAATGTCTGTGTTTAGAATTTTTTCTAGTCCATTAACATTTAGACAGAGCATTCCATCCCCCTGCTTCATTGCTTATCACTTGGCTTGTTTATATAATGCATTCCTTAGCTCAGGCTAGTGGTTAGTGTTACAGAAATTTTATGTATCTTTGTTAGCCTGAAATCCAAAATGGAGTCTGCTCTGTTCTGAGTGACTCTGACAATATAAATTTTTCATTTCTATTTTAGCACAAAATGTCTGCCGATATAAATATCCTGACAATATGCTTGTGCACACACACTGACACACATACACAGATACACACATATATATACCTGTCACAGGTGTCTCATCTCAGGACCCTATTTAAGCCTTGTACTGCAGAAAACTCGAGATGGAAGGATTTCCCCAAGTGAGTAGCTCATTTAGTAGACAGTTGGCAGTAAGACTGGGACCTGCCAAAGATGGGGTACATTGACGTTTGTGGCAGGCTTATGCAATGTATGATCATATAGTGTAACTAAACCCCCATTATTTTTTGCCTAGATTAGGTGTTTTTAATAAAACTAGTCAAATCTGACAGCATCAAAGTAGCTGTTTAGTTGATAAGTGAGTGCGCTGGATTTCTATTTTTACTGTACTTATTGGCCCCCAGCAGCACCCCATTTAAGCATATTTAGGTTAGTGCAGCCAGCCCCTTGTTTATATATATATATATATATATATATATATACATGCGCGCACACACACACATATACACTCACAGACACACACTCATACATTCACAGACACACATACACACACACATACACTCATAGACAAATACACTGACACACATACACATACACTCACAGACACACACACATTCACATTCACACACACACACACATACACATACACTGACACACATACACTCACAGACACACACATACCCTTTCTGTCTCATTAGAGATATCTTTGCCAGAAGCTCAAGGAAGCAGGCTGAAGGGTCAGTGTTAGGACCCGCTTAGGGGGGGTCTGCCTTGACGTTGGCAGGCGGGCATCCCTCCAATGGCCATTGGAGCAACTAAATGACCTCCATTTGTCTAAATATACATAGGGATTAAGGAAAAAGCGCAGGTAACATTTTCTTTTCTTTGGTTTTTACTACATATTGGGGCTGATGTGTGTTGTAGTCCATGCTGCTTTAGCGCAGGACTTCTCTTTTTGTATTTGTATTTACTTTGTATCACACAGCCTGGTTACAATGCTGCTACCCATCCCATGTGTTCCCTATTAAGGGTTAATAAGTAAAGGGGTGTATATAAAAAATACCCCTTTCTGTCTCATTAGAGATATCTTTGCCAGAAGCTCAAGGAAGCAGGCTGAAGGGTCAGTGTTAGGACCCGCTTAGGGGGGGTCTGCCTTGACGTTGGCAGGCGGGCATCCCTCCAATGGCCATTGGAGCAACTAAATGACCTCCATTTGTCTAAATATACATAGGGATTAAGGAAAAAGCGCAGGTAACATTTTCTTTTCTTTGGTTTTTACTACATATTGGGGCTGATGTGTGTTGTAGTCCATGCTGCTTTAGCGCAGGACTTCTCTTTTTGTATTTGTATTTACTTTGTATCACACAGCCTGGTTACAATGCTGCTACCCATCCCATGTGTTCCCTATTAAGGGTTAATAAGTAAAGGGGTGTATATAAAAAATACCCCTTTCTGTCTCATTAGAGATATCTTTGCCAGAAGCTCAAGGAAGCAGGCTGAAGGGTCAGTGTTAGGACCCGCTTAGGGGGGGTCTGCCTTGACGTTGGCAGGCGGGCATCCCTCCAATGGCCATTGGAGCAACTAAATGACCTCCATTTGTCTAAATATACATAGGGATTAAGGAAAAAGCGCAGGTAACATTTTCTTTTCTTTGGTTTTTACTACATATTGGGGCTGATGTGTGTTGTAGTCCATGCTGCTTTAGCGCAGGACTTCTCTTTTTGTATTTGTATTTACTTTGTATCACACAGCCTGGTTACAATGCTGCTACCCATCCCATGTGTTCCCTATTAAGGGTTAATAAGTAAAGGGGTGTATATAAAAAATACCCCTTTCTGTCTCATTAGAGATATCTTTGCCAGAAGCTCAAGGAAGCAGGCTGAAGGGTCAGTGTTAGGACCCGCTTAGGGGGGGTCTGCCTTGACGTTGGCAGGCGGGCATCCCTCCAATGGCCATTGGAGCAACTAAATGACCTCCATTTGTCTAAATATACATAGGGATTAAGGAAAAAGCGCAGGTAACATTTTCTTTTCTTTGGTTTTTACTACATATTGGGGCTGATGTGTGTTGTAGTCCATGCTGCTTTAGCGCAGGACTTCTCTTTTTGTATTTGTATTCACAAATTATTATTTTTAATTAAAAATGTCCACCCAGCCTCCCTACCTGGTGAGCTGGCGTGGACCTGTCCCTGTGTCCAGTGGGTCGGGCGCTGTGTGCTCTCTGCTCCCTCTCACCATGCGGGCTGTCTACAGTAGCTGGGCGCCACAATATGACATCATATTCCGGCTCCTGGCATCAGCAAACGGCGCGCGGCGAGAGGGAGCAGAGAGGACACAGCTCCCTCGCCGCGTCTGACATGGAGACAGGCGCCCGACGGGGAGGGGGGGGCGGGAGGGGGGTGTCCATCACCTCTTGGGGCCGCCCCCATGACAGGGGGAACACGGGGGGAGGGAAGGGGGGCATTTGGGGGCGCTGAGTGCCTGCAGGAACAGCGTTCCTGCAAAAAAAAAAGTGCAGGAACTCAGTTCTTGCAGGACTCAATCCATAGGCGAGCCGCGGGGATTAGGGTGTGCCCAGGCACACCCGGCACACCCCGTGCGCACGCCTATGGATACATGGGTTTAAATAATACAGAAATTACTGGATTCACAACCTCAAGTTCTCTATCAGTTCCTCCAACAAAAGCTGGCATAGGCAGTCTTTTGGGTTATTGCGAAGACTGACAGAAAACTATGTGCCTAACGTAGGAACATTCTTATACCTGCAATGTCCTGTTAATAAAGTAATTAAACTCAATTTAAAGGCACATTATAAAGTACGGAACACAAACATGTATCCCTGACCCTATAGTGTTAAAAACACCATCTAGCCCCCATGACCTCCCCCTTGTTTCCCTAAATATAGTAAAATCTTACTTTTGTTTAAGTCTGCAGCTGCTTGCTCTGCCCCTGAACTGCTCGCTTTGCTGACATCATTAGAAGCGTTCACAATGTTTTCTCATAGGATTGGCTATGTCTCCTTGAGACTGTCAAGGAGGCAGATCAGGGGCAGAGCCAAACATGCCCTGGCCAATCAGCATCTCCTCGTAGAGATGCATTAAATTAATGCATCTCTATGAGGAAAATGTTGTGTCTCCATGCAGAGGGTGGAGACACTGAATGTCTTGTGCAGAACTGCCCTATGAAGCACCTCTAGTAGCCATCTGAGGAGAGGCCACTGGAGGTATCTCTAAGCTGTGATGTAAACATTCATGTTACAATGCTGCCACCCATCCCATAACTAATAAGTAGGCAGGGGTTTGTAAAAATACCCCTCTCTGTCTCATTAGAGATTTCTTTGCCTGAAGCTGAATGAAGCAAGGTGAATGTCAGTGTAGGAACCACCTAAGGGGCTTGCCTTGATGTGGCAGGTGGGCGTGCATCTAATGGCCATTGGAGTTACTAAATAACCTCCATTTATTTAAATATGCATAGGGATTTGGGCTAGTGCGCAGGTAACTGTTTCTTTTTCTTTGTTTTTTTATTGTATTGTAAACAGTGCATTTTCTCTGAAAAGACAGTGTTTACTGCAAAAAGCCTGAAGGGACTGATTATATGCAACAGAACAAATTCAATAAACTGTAGTCGTTCTGGTGACTATAGTGTCTGATTAACTACCATTTTTATTTATTGTTTATTGTTGGGGGGTGTTTTATCTTGTTTATACAGGGAGATCAAGCACATATCTTTATAACTGTAAACTTTATTAAAGGGAAACTCCAGTGCCAGGAAAACAATCCGTTTTCCTGGCACTGCTGGTCCCCTCTCCCTCCCACCTCCCATTCCCCGGTTGCTAAAGGGGTGAAATCCCCTTCAGTGACGTACCAGAGGCAGCGACATGTCCCACGTCGCTGCTTCTTCCTCTGCCGCAACTCCTCCTCTGCATTACGTCGGCCGGTGGGCGAGACTGATCCTGCCCACCGGCTAGTGAGACCTAATGCGCATGCGCGGCAATGCGCATTAGAGCTCCCCATAGGAAAGCATTGAAAATGCTTTTCAATGCTTTCCTATGGGGAATTGAGCGATGCTGGAGGTCCTCACACAGAGTGAGGACGTCCAGCGACGCTCTAGCACAGGTTTTCTGTGCTATAATCCAGGAAGTGCCCTCTAGTGGCTGTCTAGTAGACAGCCAATAGAGGTGGAGTTAACCCTGCAAGGTAATTATTGCAGTTTATAAAAAACTGCAATAATTACACTTGCAGGGTTAAGAGTAGTGGGAGTTGGCACCCAGACCACTTTAATGGGCAGAAGTGGTCTGTGTGCCTGGAGTGTCCCTTTAAGAATGGCCACCCACACTCCCACAATGCAAGAGCCACTTTCTGACTGTATCATTGTGCACATAACAACAGTTAAGATATGGTTAATACCAACTGATAATCTCAATATCACACATTTCCTTTTTTCTTTTAAACAGAAAACTTAAAGTACAAACTTAAAGAACTGCATTCTATGTGAAATAACTTCAGCCTCTTTTAACATTGTTCAATGAGACGATTAGGTTTGATATATCGACCTAAAATTGCTTGCTTCGCATCACTAGCAGGCAAGTCATTCGAGCTTTGTAAAGTTTCTCTGGCATCTTCATTCTCCAGCTGCAATGGAGTGTTCGATGTATCTTCACAGGTTTCTTTCACTGTCGAATTGTTGTGATCTGATGGAATAATCATCAAATGTCTATGATTCCTATGTAAGCATTACCCATCAGTGGTTTCAACTACATATGATCTTGGAGAACATTGCTGGATAACTGTCCCTTCAGTATTCCAGTGGTTTGAATCTTATACTCATACAGGAGTTTGTACCCGAAGATTCTCCAAAGGCTTTGCAGCTCGGTCATAATATTCATTCCTTTTTTCCCTGAGTTTCAATTTGGTTTCAATTACATGTTTTTGTGGGAACCTTTTCCAAGGTTTCAAAACGGGTAATCGTATGACCAGCTGTCTGCCAAACAATAATTCTGCCTGTGACTTCCCACATTTTAAGGGGGTAGCTCTATAGCTAAGAAGAGCCAGACATCTGCTTCTGTTGCTTTATGAGGTATGTTTTTCACTATCTTCACTCTAGCTTCTGCTAATCCATTTGCTTGTGGATATCCCGGTCTGGATGTTCTAGTTTAAATTCATAGGTAGTGGCAAAAACCCTAAACTCTCGACAATAAAATTGAGGACCATTGTCTGATATTTTTACCCATGTCTCGCCAAAATTGCTTTCACTTTTTTGATCACTGTACTTGCTGACTCATCTTCCAATAATGCTATCTCTGGGTAATTAGAAAAGTAGTCCATGACTAAGATATAATGTTGATTTTTGAAAACAAAAAAGTCCATTCCTAACTTTTCCCAAGGTGCCAAAGGGCAGTCTGTATCCAGTATAGGCTATTTAGGTAACTGAGGTCTGAATTCTTGGCAAGTCCGGCATTAAGTGATCATTGTCTCAATGTTTTCATTCATGTTTGGCCTGTACAAAATGTCTCTAGCTTGTCTTTTGGTCTTTTCTATGCCTAAATGACCATCATGTAGTCTTTTTAGCATTTACCTTTGCAAACTTACTGGTACAATAATCGTCTGTCCTTTTAAAAGCACCCCTTAAACTATGGTTTATACAGTGATGGCAATAGTGTCAGATGTATCACTAGAAAGTATTTTCTTCACTTGACTTAGAAGAACATATTTTTCTGTATCCTGTACAATTGCTGCCCACATTTCATGACTAAACTGGGATGTCTTCAAGGTCAGATTAACATGAACAGTTACCTCTTTCTACAACTGTAAGTCCTCCATGTTAAAGGGTAAGTAAGCTAGAGACAGAGCATCAGCTACCACCAACTCCTTGCCAGGTATAAAGTCCAAGGTAAAATCATACCTTTGAAGTCTCAGCAACAAGCGCTGAATTCCTGGAGGTGTGTCTATCAAGCCCTTTTGGTAGATGTGAATCAAAGGTTTGTGCTGAAAATACTTTTTCCAAACAGATAAACATGACATTTTTCACAAAACTAGTCCCAGTGTTCCTTTTTCAATTTGTGCTCTGAACTTTGACAAATATCTACTGCCTTTTCCAGCGTTAAATCTTTCTCTCTGAGCAAGCGTTCTTTAACCCTTATATTTCTGCAGCCCATGACTAGCTGGTCTCTGATTAACGAGTTACACATTGCTCCATAATTACATGATTTACTCTTAAATTTTAAGTCAGTGACATACTTCTCAATAGTCTCTGTTACATTCTGCATTCTACATCTGAAAAGATACCCTTCATAGTGTGGTGGAATCTCGGTAAAAATAAATTTAGTAGGCCGAGATTACCACGTGGCATGTGTACGTGCATATGCTGACGTATCGATCAGTTGCTTGCACGAGGCAAGATACGATCAGTAGTGTACGGAGCATGTGCAAGAATACAGGATGTAGTATTCCCCTCCTCCATTGTGCTGGACAAGCCATGCGGTCAAGCAGGAAGTTAATTCTTATTTGTATTGATTGGTCAAGAGAATGTGCGGGTGGAGCTTAATATGGGAGGAGTTATGTGCCTATATAAGGAGCCTGCACTATTGTCCGGGGCTCAGAACTTGTGGTATTTTGGTGACGCTAGTCCCTCTGAGTCCCGATCGGTGATCCAATAAAGAATCTCTTCCTTCCTGAAGAAACCTGTGTCCATCTCTCTGTGCTTCGCTTCCGTCAGTTTCTCCGGTATCATTTGGTGCATTGGCCGGGAAGCTCATCGTTCAACGGTAGCTGAGAGGCAGAGGCGTGAGACGGTCTATCTTTGCCCACGTTCTCTACGGCTGCACCCCTGAACTTCTGCGTGGACCTCCCTTCGTCTCGGCGCCACTGGTCTGTTGTCCAGGAGATCATCGGCCTCTACGTAAGAAGTGCTGGGGTGTCCCCATCGATGAGTGTGAACTCAGGTTCAGGAACGAGGAGGTAAGACAACTGCTGTTTTAGACGGCAGACCCACTAGGGGTATACCGATTGTGCGGTAGGCCCATAAGGGGTTATTTGTGTATGGAATCTGCCCCCTCTGTCGGAGGGAAGGAGCGAAGGCGCACCGCTCAATCGAACGCTCTTTAGTCAGACCGTTTGATTTGGTTAGTCAGGCGGGGTCCTGTGTAAATAGCCCGAGCCGGACACCGGTGTCTTGTCTAGACTAGCGTTCTAGGGTGTATATTACGTTCGCTAGGTCGGAGGGACCGGAAGACTAAGCGGCGCCTGTGTAAATTCGGTTCGCTAGCTGTCAACCTATCTTGGCTAAGTGGGAAGGCGTGTAAATTTGGAACCCACTAGATTTTTGATAGTAATCGACTAAGAGGCGCCTGTGTAAATTCGGTCCTCTAGCTCACTATACGTGGTGCTTGGGCAGTGTGGCTAACCAAAACGGGTGTACATAGTTTTAGGTAGTCCATTCAAGGTACTGGCCAATAGTTTAGTTGGGAATTGTAAATGTGTTAAAGATTGTTTAGTAAAGTGTATATCTTGTTAGATAGCGTGAGCTCAGCCGTCTAGCGAGAGTGTTAATAGTGTGTTGCTGTATTATAGTGCACGGTACCATAACCCTGTATATTTACTGACACTGTATATAAGTACTAATCATTGTCGTCCATTGCATGTTTAACACCATAACCACTAATAATTGTATTGTGACCTTAACTTGTGCTTTGACCTATGCTAACCGTACTGTAACCGATAGTTGTAAAAGACGATGTTACTGGGGTGTGTTATAGACGGGTAATTCGTATATAGAGAATTATAGCGTGGGTGACTGTATAGTTTCGCCAAAGGGCATAATATTGATTATCTAGTGACTGGTGTAACAGCTGTGTGTGTACGGGAATTCCCTGAGTGTTTATTGTGTTATTGTATACGTTTCACTTGGTAACTGTACCACGTGGTGCTGTTGCCAGAGGAAACGGGTGTGACTGTTGAATAGTACGCGTGCATAGTATTCGTTGTCAACGACGTTCCATTGATAAGTATGGGCGCGGCGCAGTCAACGATTCCGGATCCCTTAGGTTGTATGGGGAAGAATTTTAAAAAGGGATTCAAAACTTGTGATTTTGGGGTTAAAATGTCTCCTGTACGTTTGGTCACTTTGTGTACTAGGGAGTGGCCTACTTTGGTTGCGGCATGGCCGCCACGTGGCAGTTTGGATCCAACTCTGGTACAGCGCTTACACGTGGCAGTTTCCTTATATTGATTGTTGGAGACAGGCCGTAAATGACTCGCCAAAATGGATCCAGACATGCCACGAGGAGCAATGTCGCCTCATGGTAGCTAGGACTTGTTTGTCCACTAGGACTGGTGTTAGGCCCATTTTGGACACGCCCCCTGAGTCCGAGATCCCTTTGCCGCCCCCTTACTTTCCTTTAAGAGGAAGTGACGCAAATGCAGGAAGTCCTGCAACCCTTCCCTCATTGCCCTCATCCACTTCCGCTTCCTCCTCCAGTACAGAATCCACCCCCTCTCGTACTAAATCTCCCCTTCCGGAATCAGAGCCAACCCCCATTAGATCTGAATATCCTGATTTGGCGCCACTTCAGACTTCCGGTCAAGCTTCTTCTAGCTCGGCTCGAAGTGTTTTATTTACTACCTTTTCCCAAAACCAAGCTCCCACATCCTCATGCCCTATTTCTCCCCGACTGGAACCCATAACTGACGCCCCTCCACGTAGCCCCATACAAACCCGACAACTGACCGGTACCCAACAATTAAAACATTATCAGATGCCTCTTCGTCTGAATCCCGGGTCAGCCTATATCGATGCCGCAGGCCAAATGGCACATGCTGACCCAGTCTTCGTATATGTCCCGTTCACGACAACCGATCTCTTAAATTGGAAGACCCACAATTCCTCGTATACTGAGAAACCACAAGCTATGACTGATCTGTTCACCTCAATAGTACAGACACATAACCCGACATGGGCTGATTGCCAGCAGTTATTAATGACTTTGTTTAACAATGAGGAAAGGACAAGAATTAATCAAGCGGCCATTAAAGCGCTAGAGGATAAAGCCCGTACTTTGAATCAAGCCAATCCATCAGCATGGGCCGCAACACATTATCCTAACACCGATCCCGACTGGAATGTAAATGGTGCTGATATGGTTCAACTCAGAGCCTATAGAGACGCTATAATTGCTGGCATGAAAGCCGGAGGAAAGAAAGCCATTAATATGTCGAAGACAGTTGAGGTGATTCAGAAAAGTGATGAAGCGCCCAGTGTCTTTTATGACCGATTATTGGAGGCATACCGCTTGTATACCCCCTTTAATCCGGAAGACGCAGATAATTCCCGAATGGTGAACTCCGCCTTTGTCAGCCAAGCTTACGGAGATATTAAGCGCAAGCTACAGAAGTTAGAAGGGTTTGCAGGTATGTCCATCACCCAACTAATGGAGGTAGCGAATAAGGTGTATATGAATAGGGAAACAGAAAGTAAGAAAGAGGAAGAGCGCAAGATGCGTAGAAAGGCAGACATGCTAGCGGTAGCGATCGCAGGCGTAGATAGACGGGGCCCAGATAGAGGCGATAGTAGATGGAGTAGGGAGCCTTTGAGTAGGAATCAGTGCGCGTATTGCAAGGAAGAAGGGCATTGGAGGAACGAATGTCCACAAAGAGAGCAGTACGAGAGAGACCAACCCAGGGCAGGTTATGGAAACTTTAGAGGCAGAGCGAGAGGTAGAGGAGGCCCCGGAGGGAGTAATGGTAATAGAGGGAGCAATGGGAACAGAGGAAGTGTTAGGGAAGATAGGTATTTCCCAGCAGCGCAAAGGTCCCGCGATAGAGAAGGTAGGGACTTTGTAGGATTGGCTGACACGGTCATGGAGGACTATTGATACCGACCGGGCTCCATCCCCCTTGGTCGAGCGGAGCCTATGGTCGATGTATCAATAGGGGGAAAAAGGAGTGCGTTCATGATCGACACTGGTGCTGAACATTCAGTGGTGACTAATCTAGTTGCTCCTCCATCTGGAAGGACTATTACTGTAATAGGAGCAACTGGAAGAAGTTCTGAAAAACCGGTTCTTAAAAGTCGACTCTGTACATTGGGAGGCCACGTAGTAAAACATCAATTCCTTTATATGCCTGAATGTCCAGTCCAATTGCTGGGACGTGATATGCTATCTAAATTACAAGCGCAGATTACGTTCCTACCAAATGGAACAACATCCTTAAAGTTTAATGGACCTTCAGGTATTATGACATTATCCGTACCAAAGGAAGAAGAGTGGCGACTTTATACAGCGTTGACTAGCCAAAACCCTAGGAGTGATGAGTCCTTATTCAACATACCAGGAGTTTGGGCAGAGAACAACCCACCAGGACTGGCCCGCAATATTCCACCTATTAAAATTGAACTAAAACTTGGGGTTTATCCAGTGAGCCTAAGACAATACCACATCCCGCAGAAGGCCAAGAAGAACATCCAATCTTATCTGGATAAGTTCATACGGTATGGTATCCTAAAATTCTGTACTTCCCCCTGGAACACCCCATTGCTGCCTGTTCAAAAGCCCGGTACAGATGAGTATCGACCTGTGCAGGACTTGAGAGCAGTCAATGATGCGGTTGTTAGTATACATCCAGTTGTACCCAATCCATATAACCTGCTTGCTTTAATTCCGGGCGGGGCTACTTACTTTACAGTCTTAGACCTCAAAGATGCCTTCTTTTGCCTCCGAATTGCCGCAGAAAGTCAATGTATCTTCGCTTTCCAATGGGAGAACGCTGTAACGGGCTCAAAACGCCAAATGACTTGGACAAGACTGCCCCAAGGGTTTAAAAATTCACCTACCCTATTTGGTTCAGCTCTAAGTCAAGATCTACTGGATTTCGAGTCCATCCCAGGAGAGTGTGTATTGTTACAGTATGTAGATGACTTGTTGATAGCAGCAGTTACAAAAGAAATCTGTCAGCAAGCAACGCACGATCTACTACACATTCTCTGGAAGGCAGGATACAAGGTGTCTAGAAAGAAGGCTCAGTTGTGTTTGCCAACTGTCAAATATCTGGGATTCCATATCTCTGAAGGTCAAAGAATTATGGGGCCAGAGAGAAAAGAAGCTGTGTGCCAAATACCGATACCCAAGAATAGAAGACAAGTGCGAGAATTCTTGGGGGCAGCAGGCTTCTGTAGGATATGGATTCCCAGCTACGCGATACTGGCAAAACCTCTGTATGCAGCTATCAAAGGTACAGAGCACGACCCCTTCTTATGGACTCAAGAACAGCAAACGGCATTTGAAGATGTGAAGAAGGCTTTGATGAGTGCCCCAGCATTAGGTCTACCTGATCACACACGACCATTCTACCTGTATGTACATGAGCAAAGAAGAATGGCTGTGGGAGTATTGACACAGTACTTGGGATCATGGCAAAGACCTGTTGCCTATATGTCTAAGCAACTGGATGCAGTGGCCAGCGGACTTCCACCTTGTCTAAGAGCCGTAGCTGCAGCCGCCCTGCTAGTAGCTGAAGCCGATAAACTCACTCTGGGTCAAGAACTTTATGTACGAGTCCCACATGCAGTACAGACGTTGTTGGATTACAAAGGAAATCATTGGTTTAGTAACAGCCGTATGACCAAGTATCAAGCAATGTTGTGTGAAAACCCAAGAGTGCATTTAGAGACTGTAAACACCTTAAATCCAGCTACCCTTTTGCCACAACCTACTGAAAGTCAACATGATTGTTTGGAAGTAATGGATGAAGTATTCTCAAGTAGACCAGATCTTCGTGATTTTCCCATCCAGAACCCCGATGTTCAATATTACACCGACGGCAGTAGTTATGTGAAAGAAGGGATCCGCTATGCAGGATATGCAGTAACAACAATAGACAAGGTGATAGAAGCTCGGCCACTGGCAAAAGGAACATCAGCACAAAAGGCAGAATTGATAGCACTGACACGAGCGTTACAATTGGCTGAAGGTTTAAGAGTGAACATCTACACGGACTCCAAATATGCGTTTTTAACCACTCATGCCCACGGAGCTTTGTATAAAGAAAGAGGACTACTGAATTCAGAAGGCAAAGAAATCAAGTACGCAGCTGAAATCCTACAACTATTGGAAGCAGTGTGGGAGCCGAAAGAAGTCGGTATCATACATTGTCGAGCGCATCTGAGAGGAGATGGTGATGTAACCAAGGGAAATCGGATGGCAGATAGTGCAGCTAAGCGTGCCGCTGAATCAGGAAGACAGGAATATGTGGGGCATATAGCTGCCCTTATACCAACTCCACTGTCTCAATGGACTCCAGTTTATACAGCTCAAGAAGAGGAGTGGTTAAAGACTGAACCAGGAAAGTATTTGGAGAACAAGTGGTATCAGCTAGAAGATGGAAGAATAGTCATACCAGCATCACTAGCGGTAGAAATTGTCCAAAATTATCACAACGGGACACATTCTGGGAGAGACAGCACAGAAGAATCTCTCAGAAAACATTTCTACATACCAAGATTGTCCAACTTGACTCAGGCCATTGTACGAAGATGTGTAACGTGTGCTAAAAATAATGCAAGACAAGGACCAGTAAAGCCACCAGGAGTCCAGTTTATGGGGGGACTCCCCATGTCCGATTTACAAATTGACTTTACAGTGATGCCTAAATCGGGTGGACATTGTTACCTGCTGGTAATTGTGTGCACCTATTCAGGCTGGGTAGAAGCATGTCCTACTCGTACAGAGAAAGCAGGAGAAGTTGTGAGATTCCTGCTACGAGAAATAATACCCCGATATGGACTACCCTGTTCTATAGGATCGGACAATGGTCCAGCTTTTGTTCATCAGTGCCTACAACAACTGACTCATATGCTTGGTATAAAGTGGAGGCTTCATACGGCATATAGACCCCAGAGTTCTGGTAAGGTAGAGAGAATGAATAGAACTATTAAGAATCAGTTGGCTAAAATGTGTCAGGAAACCCAACTTAAATGGAACGTTCTCTTACCCATAGCTCTATTGCGAATCCGCAGTACCCCTACCAGAAGGATGGGCCTCTCTCCTTTTGAAATCATGTATGGGCGACCACCTCCTGTACTTGGTAACTTAAGGGGGGACTTGAGTCAGTTGGGAGAAGGAATTACCCGGCAGCAGGTTGTAGAGTTGGGTAAGACTATGGAGGAGGTACAGAAATGGGTACAAGATAGATTACCTGTGAATATTTATCCCCCTGTTCATAGTTACCATCCAGGAGACCAAGTGTGGATTAAAGAGTGGAATAATGTACCGTTAGGGCCCAAGTGGAGAGGTCCTTATGTTGTTCTTTTGTCTACCCCTACAGCGATAAAAGTAGCCGAAGTGACTCCGTGGATACATCACTCCAGGGTTAAACCAGCAGCAGTCGATTCTTGGCAAGTTACAGCAGATCCAGAGAATCCCTGCAAGATCCGGTTAAAACGCACGACTCAGTCGGAGTAACGAGGAACTTGTGTGGATTACAAAATTTTATTGTTTCAGGGATTTGTTGCATGAGTGTTTAGACGGCCATAATAAAGCCTGTCCGCTCACCGACGTATAGTGTATAAGCCAGGAAAGTCTCGAAGGGACTCCTGTGAAGACGAGCAGAACTCCATTCCCTGCAGCCCTTACATCCGGGAAGCTGAGGTGCCTTCGCACGGACGAAGACTGAGGATGACGGCGAAAGATGTGTTCTTGATAATGTTTATTTATGTGTACTTTTATATTCAGGAAGGTAGAGGTACCGACACTCCTAGCTGTGAGGTATGCATTAAGACTACAAGAACAGGTAACCATATATCCCAAACCCTAATTTGGCATTCACAATACGAGTGTAAAGGAGATGTATCAAGATGTAGATACCTAAATATAGACTATAGTGTGTGCCATTTAGGAGTAGGAGAACCTAAGTGCTTCAGTCCGGAGTATCAACCTCGTACAATTTGGTTGACTCTCAGGAATGGAGATCCTCAGGGGACCCTAATTAATAAGACGGTGTTAGAATCCGTACATTCTTCGGGTGTTCTGCTATTTGATGCGTGTAAGGCGATATCAAGTTGTAGAAAGCCGTGGAATGTATGTGGGGATCTTAGATGGGAGAGGACGTATGGGTCTAATGATAAATATATTTGTCCCAGTAGTAAAAATAAATATGTGAGTCCTAGATGCCCAAATAGAGATTATAACTTTTGCCCATATTGGTCTTGTGTGGGGTGGGCAACTTGGGGACAGACAGTAGACAAGGACATGATAGTGACTAAGTTGCCTACCAGCCCATATTGTAAGTCTATGGAATGCAATCCAGTCCATATACTTATAAATAATCCCGACAAGTTCTTAGACAAGTATGGCAATTTATTTGGGTTTCAAATATATGGGACGGGTTTAGATCCTGGGACAGTATTGTTTATAGGGATAGAGACTGATACGGTATCCTCCCAGACTCATCAAGTATACCATTCCTTTTATGAAGAGATGAGTATAGATAATAAGATCCCCCATAATGCTAAAAACCTGTTCATTGATTTAGCCAAAAGTATTGCCGGTAGTCTTAATGTTACCAACTGCTATGTGTGTGGAGGTACTAACATGGGAGACCAATGGCCTTGGGAAGCAAAGGAGGTAATGTCCGGTTCTGAGGCAGTTGACCAACTAATATCTACACAAGCCGATTATCATATGATTGTTAGAGGTAAATCTGAGTGGAGATTAAAGACCTCCATCATAGGTTATGTTTGCATAGCAAGGAAAGGAATAATGTATAATACTTCTGTAGGAGAATTAACTTGTCTAGGGCAAAAAGCTTATGATGATGATACAAAGAATACAACTTGGTGGTCGGCTTCAAATGTCTCAGAACCATCTAACCCGTTTGCTAGATACGCCAATTTAAAGGATGTGTGGTTTGATTTATCCATCACATCTACCTGGAGAGCCCCAGAAAATTTGTACTGGATCTGTGGTAAGAAAGCCTATTCGGAGTTGCCACAGGACTGGGAAGGGGCATGTGTGTTGGGTATGCTCAAACCATCCTTCTTCTTGTTACCTATTGAAACAGGTGAGACTTTAGGTGTTAAAGTATATGATGTGAATCATAGGAAGAAAAGGGGACCCATAGAGATAGGCGCCTGGGAAGATAATGAATGGCCTCCCCAGTGTATCATAGATTATTATGGGCCAGCCACGTGGGCAGAAGATGGTACCTTTAGTTATAGAACCCCTATTTATATGCTCAACCGTATTATACGATTACAGGCGGTGGTTGAGATTATTACTAACGAGACATCACAAGCGCTCAATCTTCTAGCGAAGCATAATACCAGGATGAGGACAGCAGTCTACCACAATTAGATTAGCCTTGGATTACCTTTTGGCAGTAGAGGGAGGTGTATGTGGGAAGTTTAACCTGAGCAATTGCTGTCTTCAAATAGATGACGAAGGGCAAGCAATAGCTGAGCTTACTAGCCATATGGTTAAACTAGCGCATGTGCCTACTCAGGTATGGAAAGGGTACAATCCAAGTAGTTGGTTTGGTAGCTGGTATGAGTGGTTTGGAGGGCTTAAGGCAGTGGTAGGTGGAGTCCTACTGATTTTAATGTTGTGTCTACTCCTGCCGTGTCTTATACCCTTAGTAGTTAGGTCTGTGCAAAGCCTGATAGAAAATATAGCAGAGAGGAAGGCTGCTGCACAGATAATGGCAATTTATAAATATGAGGCTCTAGATCAGGGAGAACAAATGCAGGAAGATGAGTGTTGAAGATTCACATCATAAGCTAAGTGTGGTCTGGTTCAGGGTAACTTGCGGTGTATGCAAACTAAGGTTAAGTGATGCCTCAAGTAATTGTGAAATATCAAGAGGCATCAAAGGGGGGAATGTGGTGGAATCTCGGTAAAAATAAATTTAGTAGGCCGAGATTACCACGTGGCATGTGTACGTGCATATGCTGACGTATCGATCAGTTGGTTGCACGAGGCAAGATACGATCAGTAGTGTACGGAGCATGTGCAAGAATACAGGATGTAGTATTCCCCTCCTCCATTGTGCTGGACAAGCCATGCGGTCAAGCAGGAAGTTAATTCTTATTTGTATTGATTGGTCAAGAGAATGTGCGGGTGGAGCTTAATATGGGAGGAGTTATGTGCCTATATAAGGAGCCTGCACTATTGTCCGGGGCTCAGAACTTGTTGTATTTTGGTGACGCTAGTCCCTCTGAGTCCCGATCGGTGATCCAATAAAGAATCTCTTCCTTCCTGAAGAAACCTGTGTCCATCTCTCTGTGCTTCGCTTCCGTCAGTTTCTCCGGTATCAATAGGTTTCATTGCGTCTAGGTACACAGAATTGTTTAAATTTGTCGAAAAGAACCCGATAATGCTTATTCAACCCTTATTCTGACACCATGTTTAATCTTGTTTATATAAGGAGATCAAGCACATGTCTTCATAACTGTAAACTTTATTAAGAATGGCCACCCACACTCCCACAATGCAGGAGCCACTTCCTGACTTACCATGGTGCACATAATAGGTTAGCTATGGTTCATACCAACTGATAATCTCAATATTACACAGGGGGAACTTTATAATTCTTTCCCTTTGGTCATGGTGTCTGCAGCTCAATCTTATTGGTTTGGATCCTGTATAATATATAAAACACCTTATACCAGTTCAGTTTATCTTGTTAAAAAAAAAAGGAAAAGTATAGATTTTTTTTTGCAATTGTAATTTTGGAATTATATGTAATTCCAAATATGAATATTGTCAAAAAGCCAATTACCCCTTCATTATGGGTATTAGGTAAATCTCATTATACAGCATTATATTACAAAGTTTCATGAAAGACTTAAAGAACAAACACGTATTTCCAGTGAAACTTGGCAGCATAGAATGTAGCTAATAAAATCACAAACAGATGTGACTTAATATTGAAGACATAAAAGTAAATTTTTAGCATTTCTGCCAAAAGCATAACTTTAAAAAAAAAACCACAATATAGTAATACTTAAGGACACATGCCGGAAATCTTCCGTCATGCTGGCCTTTAATTCTTAAGCTGTGTCCTTTAGGGGTTTAATAAAGGTTTTTTTTTTAATTAAGTATGTTCGGAAAAAAAAAAAATATATAAATGCGCCAGGTAATTCATAGATGTGTGGTGATAGATTGGAAGAGTAGTAAAATGCAAAGAAAGCGTAGCAGGCTTGCAGGCTTACAAAAAATAAGCAGGCTGATGATTTATCATTTAGTTTGAGCAGGCTAGGATAAAGGGAAGAAATACATATCCAAATTAGGCACGTACTGCAGCTAACGACTTAATGGGAAGTGCATATGTCATTTATTCAATTTTGTCTAGGGTAAAGAGTGCATTGAACACAGCAGATGGCGAAAAGATGATATAAATGTACTGCCCGTTCACTGTATTATTATTTAGAAAGTGGTCTGTCTAAAACAATAGAGTAATGTTCAAAAACATGAAACAATACATTAAGGTTTCAAGTCTATATCTCTGGAGATTATTCACTTACTTACCTCCCAATTTTGAAGGATGAATGTAGGATGATGAATTGGATGGGCTAGTAGCGGGAAGGTAAGTGAGTTGAGGTGCATCTGAAGGGATCTCACATGGGCCATATGCCGTGAGTACTTTAACATCTGTGATATCACGCTACAGAGATATAATGTGGTGGAATATCTGTGGAGTTCCTTGTTTAGAGCAGACTCAGCGACCTTGGTAGGTACCTGTTACAGGTTATTTCTTAAAGGAACACTCCAAACACCTAAAGCATTTTAATTTGCTGAAGAGCTTTATATGTGAAAAGTGTGACCTCTTTTTCATTTTACAAAAAGTGCAGATTTCAATAAAAATTGTCACTTTTATGAATAAACCTGGTTACACCCTCCTGGCTGTCAATCAGATAACCGGTCTTATTACATCCTGGTAGTTTAGTGGCTAGAGCACCTGTCCTGCAAAGGCTTCTCATTGAGCTGTATTGGGAAGTCTGTGATTGGACAGCCTCAGAAAGTCTGGGTGGAGTTAGAAAGGGAGTGCCTGCAAAGGCTGATGACAAGAGATCTACAACTTTTGCAATCTGTTTTTAGATATAATCCCAATACCCCCGTAATTAAATACATTTATGCTTTTATTGATGGTTTATATTCTAAATAGTGATTTTTATTTATATTTTTTTATTTGGGCAGAGGAGTGTCCCTTTAAGGTAATTTAAATTGATTTTTTTTGTGTGCCTAGAACTAGTTTAGATGAGTTAACATGGCACATGCGCAACAAGGGAGGGCTGATATATGAAAAATGCAGCAATAAACCTTATATTTACATCAGTATGTATAGATGGTTAAACCCGTGAGCATAAAGATTTCATACTTTCACTGGAAAATACTTCTTTGTAAGCTGGTGATTATCTTTATTGGTTGGAGCTAAGTCATCTTAAGCGTATTAAGGCATCAGGTGGTGCATTTAATTCAGTATTAAATATCCTATATAATGCTTGGAATTATATATACATATTTTTAATGTATCATTAAATGGTATATGAAAGCACATTTGTACAAAAATCAAATTTCTATAATAGAAATGCATTTTGTGGTAATGAGGAGATACATAAAGCACAACATATAGTGTCCCTCCACTTCTTTTGGCTCAATGGCTGTTTACAGAAACCGGATAGAAATTAATTAAAAGATAAACGATGGGAAAAGGCTTAGACTGGATAGAAAAGTAGAAGAAGAGCTTACTGGAAGAAAAGATATGAGAAGGATATAAAGAGGTCAAAAAACCTGAGAGGGGACCGAGACGAGCATTAGGAGTAAGATGGGACAGTGAGAGAATTCGAGGTAGAGGGGAGGCAATATTCGATCATCAAGGTTTTCACTAGCTTTACTTTGTATTCTATCATCAAGGCCTACTACTACCTGGTTCCACCATTGATTTATTTAACTGCAAATATCAGATCAAAAAATCCTGAGGACAAGTGTTCCAGTTCCACAGTATCAACTAAAATCGACAAGTGCTTGGACTTCGGGTGCCCTGGTAGGGGTGTTGAAAGGATGCACATGGGTCCGAGTTAAAGAAACACTATAGCGTTAGGAGTACAAACCTGATTCCTTCCAAACACTATAGTTTTCTTCTCTGGATTTAGTTTCAGGGCCCTTCCCCACAAATCTAAATAAAAACTGAAAAAAGTGTTT
Source organism: Pelobates fuscus (assembly GCF_036172605.1). NCBI lineage: Eukaryota > Metazoa > Chordata > Amphibia > Anura > Pelobatidae > Pelobates > Pelobates fuscus. The sequence goes on from NC_086321.1 coordinate 346,252,623, forward strand.
TATTCACCTTTTTTCTAGCATGCGGGAAATCGATCTGCCTCCTGTGATGTCACAACGACTCATTTGCTTGTCTACCCAATGCTTGGAGACAAAAAGCACACTTGCGCGGTCAGTGCTGTGCACCTTTAATAAACTGGAGGTGAGCTGTAACAGCTAGTTTGTCTCTGTCCTCACAGCAGAATGCCTCTACTGGCTCTCAGGAAGACATCTACTAAACGGCAATGTTTTATTTTGCAGGTTAAAACTAAAAAAACACTACACCCGGACCATTTCATTGATATAATGTGGTCTGGGTGCCTCTAGTTGTCCTTTAAGTTTCAGAAATCTTTGTACAGGAACATTTTGTCATAGATTACATTAACTCCGTATTTTACACTAGCAGCATAAATAAAGGAAGGAAATGGGTGTCTTAGAGAGAAATATTTCCTCAACACATTGTATAAAGCAATCCGTCTTCTACTGAGAAGCATTTGCAAAATAGTTTTGCAATTTCCAGGTCTGTTAAACTTTTGTGACTTTGAGGGGTATCCTTAATGAAGTAAACATTTATGGGTATTATATTGTCTTTACCCCGAGCCCCTTTCTTCTGAGTCCGATTATCCCACATCCTGGCAATATAACAGAATAGAGTTGGATTTAAAACTTTTTTCAACTCCGCTATTATCAGGGCCGGCGCAACCGTTAGGTGAACTAGGCATTTGCCTAGGGCGCCAGCCTGCTGGGGGTGCCCACAGGGATATTTCCTGGTGGGCTCCTCCTGTTCTGGGCCGCAGCGCTGGGCGAGTGGCTCGAGAGCCGCCCCCCAAGCGTCAAGCCGATCCTCTAGGCGCCCAAAAATGTCACAGGGGGCCCTCGAAGCTGTCCTTCAGTATGGCAGAGCAGGCACCTGCTTACCCTGATGGCAGACGCCTGCTCTGCCAATGAATGCCAGAGGAGAGGAGGCAGGTGGCGGCAGTGTGGGTGGTGAGGGAGGCTCGCCACTCCTCCCTCGCATGCCCTCTGTGATGCCAGGAGCTGGAATATGATGTCATTATGGCCATGGCATACTAAACAGCGCGCTGGAGGAGTGAGGAGCTGCCCCACACTGGACCCCAGGGAGGTAGGAAATCTGAATGTCTGAGTCTGTGTGTCAGTAAGTGCGTGAGTGTTTGACTGTCAGTGAGTGTGTGTGTGTGTCTGCCTGTGTGTGTGTTTGACTGTCAGTGTGTGTGTGTGTGTGTGTCTATCAGTGAGTGTCTGTCTGTCTTTCTGTGTGTGTATCTGTCAGTGAGTGAGTGTATGTATTTCAGTGAGTGTCTGTGTGTGTGTCTGTCAGTGAGTGTCTGTCTGTGTGTGTATCTGTCAGTGAGTGTGTGTATCTGTCAGTGAGTGAGTGTCTGTGTGTGTGTGTATATGTCAGTGAGTGAGTGTATGTCTGTCAGTGAGTGTCTCTGTGTGTGTCAGTGAGTGTATGCCTGTCAGTCGGTGAGTGTGTGTCTGTCAGTGATTGAGTGACACGAGGGGGCGGCAAAATGGACCTTTGCCTAAGGCGGCAGAGATCCTTGCACTGGCCCTGGCTCTTTTTGGTGCTAATTTTGCAAATTAGGTTTTCACTTCATCGCAAACCACTGTTTAACAAATTATTCTTTAGCCTGCTAAATGTGAAACTCACAAAAAAAATTCAGTGCCAGGATTTTTCGCTATAAGCTTTAATGATCAGAATAGCTGCTTGAGAATCTGCAAGACTAACAACCAAGCACTAACACTTTAGGGCTTGTTCACTGAAACAGTTATTTATTTTTAATTTTTTTTTACACATGCAATAGATCATTTATTTTTTAAAGATATTTTTAATGTTTTCAAGATGTACGTTTAACATTAAAACACCAAAGCTAAGAAAATACGTATAAGAGAAGTGATATCTGTGTTTTTAGGACAGACACATTGTGCATGACGTGTATCACACATACTTAGAAATTAGATATTCATAGTTAAACAGTGAATTTGAAGTAGGCTTGCAAATAATCAGGCTGACATAGTCAAGCTTCGACTATATCGGAGTTGGACAATCCAGCTGTTTTTGCTTAAATTTTGCATCTTCATTTTCAATTCATTACAATTCACCGTTCCTCGAATAAACCCCTTTTCATAAATTCTATATGTGTATATTATATATTGAAAGATAGTGTGTATTACATCACATGATAATCATGATTGGGACTGACAAGAATCCATGTTTCTTTGGGACATTACACAAGCCAATGGTAGTGTTTAGAAGCACCTCTTTGCAATATGCCTCCAGTGTGAAATCAGTTCATTAATCATAGACGGACCTCACAGGATCAGCCAAGAAAAATGTCCGCTTTCAAAACATCTGGGGCTGGAGCCCAAAGCAAAACTCGATGACTGCCACCATAAGGCTTCATGGAGCCATATCCTGTGTCAAACCTTGTTAACTATGCAAGCAGGAATAATATTATTATTTATATATCGCTAACTAATTCCGCAGCGCTTTACAATATTACAATAAATGAGACAATTACACAGCGACACAGGAACAATAGGTAGAGGAGGACCCTGCTCAAACGAGCGTACAGTCTAGAGGTGGTGAGGTACTAATACACAACAGGGCAGCAAGGGTGACAGCAAGGGTTCAGCAGAGCTGAAGGTGAGAGTTGAGTATAGCTCTTTTAGGAGATTTGAATAAATATAGATAAGTTACTGTGGGAGTCCATAAGTATTTCTGAACAGATGTGTTTTGGGACTTCTTAAATAATTTAAGACAGGGGAGAGTCTGATGGGGGTAGGCAGGCTGTTCCAAAAGAAGGGAGCCGCCATCAAGAAGTCCCGCAAGTGTGACTTAGCAGTAAGGGTGCGAGCAGCAGACAGGAGAAGGTCACTGGTAGAGCGGAGAGACCGAGGGGCATATCTATGAATAAGGGAAGAAATGTAAGAGGGGCTAGAGTTTTATAGGTAAGGGTTAGTATTTTGAATTGACACCTATAGGATAGAGGAATCCAGTGTAAGGATCGACAGAGGGGCGAGGTATGGGAGGGAGCGACGGGTGAGAAAGGTCAGCCTGGCGGCAGCATTCATCACAGATTGTATAGGGGCAGTTTGGCTTTTTGGGAGACCAACTAGGAGAAAATTATGTTAGTCCATGCGAGAGATTACCAGAGCATTAACAAGCTCCTTGGCAGCATCTTGCGTGAGAAAGGGGCAGATGCGGGCGATATTTTAAAGGTGGAATCGACAAGTTTTAGCAACATACTGGATATGTGGCGCAAAGATAACACCAAGACAATGAGCTTGCAAGCTTGCAAGGATGGACTGATGCAAGTACCATCAACTTGCAGGTAAAGCGATGGAGGAGGATCAGCATTATAGTGGGGAAAATAAGAAGCTCAGTTTTAGAGAGATTGAGCTTCAGAAAGCGGGAGGACATCCAATCAGGGATTGAAGAAAGGCAAGCAGTGACACATTGCGGGACCACGGGGGAAAGATCAGGGGAGGAGAGATATATCTGGGTGTCGTCGGCAGGGCCATCAAAATTTTTTGGCCCCTAACAGCTCAAGGTCTGGGCCCCCGGGTGCCCGCCTCCAAGCCTGCCCCCAAATCCCGCCCACAGGAATACACAGACACACACACAGAAAGATACACACATACTTACAGACACAAATACTGAAACAGACATACACACATACAGGCATACTGACACACACATACTGAAACAGACACACACATATACATACCCACACACATATGCATAAGGAGATACAGATACACACACACACACACACACACATACTGACATACAGACACACACACATACAGACATACATACTGACAAACAGACATACAAACTGACATACATACATACTGGCATACAGACACATAAATACATACTGACATGCATACATACATAATGACATACATACTGGCATACATACACATACATGCTGATTTACATACATACAGACACACATACATACATACACACATACATACTGACATATACATACACACACACATACTGACATGCATATAGATACATACATGCATACACACATACACAGACATACATGCATACTGACATACATACACACACTGACATATATACATACATACTGACATACATTACATAAAGACTGACATATAAATACATACATACACATACATATATTGACATACATTACATACATACATAGATACACATATACATACTGACAAACAGAGATACATACATTACATACAGGCATCCACACACACACACACACATACACACATACATTCATACATACATAGATAAATACACACATATATACTGATATACAGACACATACATGCTGGCATACATACAGACAGACACATACAGATACATACTCACATACATATATACATATACACACACACACACACACACACATTTTTCAGCCACCCTCCTCTTACCGTTTTGTTGCAGGAGGGTGGCTGGGGATGATGGGAGTCAGCTGCCTTGCCTCACCTCTCTTCTCGCAGCCTTCAAATTGTCCCTTCTCCTTCCCGCGCAGAGTAAGCTATAAGGAAGTGACCAGCCGTCACTTCCTCCCAGCAGCATTTGCAGTACAGCTGCAGTTTTATTTAAAGGGGCCCGGTCACGGTATTTCAGCGCTGACCGGGCCACTGAAGATATAAGGCTCATCTGGTGGCCCTAAATGCTTGGGCCACCTGATGGGTGGCAGTTCTGCCGCTCCATGTGGGGCCCGGGCGGCCAGGCCCCTAGGGTCGCCGGGCCCGTGACAACCGTCATGGTTGTCACCCCCTGATGGCGGCCCTGGTCGTCGGCATACAGATGGTAGTGGAATCCAAAGGAATTAATGAGTTTGCCAAAAGAGGCAGTATAAAGAGAGAACAGAAGGGGACCAAGAACAAATCCATGGGGGACTCCAACCCGAGACAGGGCGAGAGGAAGAGGTGTCTTTGCAAAAGAAGACACTGAATGAATGTTGGTAGAGATAGGAGGAGAACCACGAGAGAACAGTGTCACAGAGACCGAGGGATTGACGAGTTTGGAGAACGAGGACATGATCAACAATGTCAAAGGTAATAGAGAGGTCAAGAAGAATTAGTATGGAGTAGTGGCCTTTGGATTTAGCTGTGATCAGGTCATTAGTAACTTTAATAAGAGCAGTCTCAGTAGAGTGGAGAGGGTGAAAGCCAGATTGAATAGGATAGAGGAGGGAGTTGGAATTAAGGAAGTGAATCACACGAGACTGATTTTCCACTTTAGTCAGTCCTCTCACACCTCACCCCTCTGTCAGTCCTTACATTGGCTTCCTGTATACTATAGGAGCCAATTCAAAGTGCTAACCCAAAGCTATAAAGCACTGAATAATCTTAGCCCCTCTTATATCTCCTCACTAGTGATGTCCCGAACGGTTCGCTGGCGATGTCAGAATTAGGTCATTTTTTTACTGAGTTTTATCCATCCGGACAAAATTTGATTTTTAGCGAATAATCCCGCCTTTTATTTACATCTAGTAGATATTTTCGTGATGTGCTTTTTAAAATTTTGCCATGATTTCTGGCTCAAATTTCTAAAGTACGTAATCAGCAAAAAGTTGGATTTCACTTTCAAAAACATGGTCACAGACTTTTTTTTTTTCACAAAACATTTAAGCAATGAGTAATTCCCCCACGCTATGCCCCACACCTCAGTCCTGTAGTAGGAAAAGACAGAGGATGAAAAGCCTAAATAGTGAAAGATGTCAGCACTAGCGCTCATGTTGTCACTGGTTCTATTATCAAGAGACATCCTTAATAAAGAAGGAGTAGTAGAGAGCAGAAATACAGGAATACAGTGTAGTTCCTCAACAAGACCCCCTCTGCCTGCCCTGCCACCTATTCACACTCCTTGCCCCCAGCAATACATCAGCATCCGTAATCCCAGCCAGGAGTCAAAATTTCCTCTCGCCATTGGCAAACTAATATTTAGGAAACACAACTGCTAACTGTAATAGAAAACAGAAAAGAGGGAGTCAGCCTGTTGGACAAAAGCTCTGAAACTGGAAAGGTATAGGGATTCACCAAAAAACCTAGGAGAGAATATAGACAAATGATGGCTACTATGCAAGATAGTAACCGTTTATCCAGGAGCTTACTTAGTAGTGTGTATGAAATAAAATAAATGAAAATGAATAGAAAATTAGTCAAATTGAACTGAAGAATGAAAAAATAATGATCTAAAGTGCAGGTTACGCACTTTAACCTTTAATTCAATGAAAATGAATAGAAAATTAGTCAAATTGAACTGAAGAATGAAAAAATAATGATCTAAAGTGCAGGTTACGTCCTTTGATATGCTTAATATGGATTAACCCTTAATCGTCTGATTTAATTGTATAATTAGACCCAGTTATGTGGGACCCAAGTGGGTAGAGAAGGTATAAAAAGAAAATGAGAATGAGATAAAATGTAACTTCCATACTCAGTTACAGAGAAAAATAGGAATAGGTATCTATTTAGAGGATACAGTAACCAAATGGTAAAAATGTGTACACAAAGTATCCAATATCTTCTATTCAAACAAATGATTTCTTGGAGTGAATAGGCTTAGTATAATAAAACTATTTTTTATATTAGGCAATATACAAATATATCGCTAAAAACAACTGTAGGTATAAAAGTATTATTTATTAAAAATATAATTAAAAAATCAAATATTCGAAAATAAAGTTAATAGCACATCCACAATATTAGTGCCAGTCTATTATGGGTAAAAAATGCAAGACCACCTTGTTAAAAAGTATGGATGGATCCGGATGCTGTATGTGATCCTCTTGCCCAGATCCTAGTTGCCGGTGAGGACGGCGTGCGTTCCACAGTGCGTTCCACCTCGAGCCTCACTTCGGGGGAACAGCACTGCTCTCGCGGCGATGTCAGTAATGCACCTGGGATCCGGGATAGGTGAGTCCTTCTGCAGAGGTACCCTGGCTGGATAGAACTTGTGTGGATGTTCCTTCTTGCTGTTCTAGCTGTCTAACGCGTTTCGTAGAGAATAGCTCTACTTCATCAGAGACGGATAAAACACCCTCTACATGGGGGTGTTTAAATACCTCACAGTTGCTGATTTAATAATTGAAAAATTGAAAAATTGAAAGATCGAGATACTTTTCTTACAATACTTGTTCAGTATAATATATAAATATCCAGAAACATGATTATTCATTGTAAATTTATATAATAAAATAAAGTAAATGATGTAAAACATTCTTTCGTTTGTTGTGTCTTGTTTCTTATATATAATTGGCATTAATATAGTTGGCACTAAAAGAAAAACCAGTATAAGAGGCATACATTTATAACATTCTTTCTCTTCTTGTGTCATATTTTTTATACATAATAAAATAAGCCTAAATGAATTTAAGAGAATCATTATAAAAGGCAAAAGTGATAAAAATAAATTGAACTAAAAATGAATGTAAATAAAAGTTTAAAAACGGAATACCACTTAAGATGAAATACAATAGACGAAGGAAATCTTCCATAATTCCAAAGTTATCATATAAATGGAATTAAATGTATTGCATGAATCAATTTATGTATAAATTAAGTTCGTTTTCAAATAATCTTATTTTTAGAAATTAATACATAAGTATCTGTTTGGGTGTTTATACATAAATAAGTGTGATAATCTTATAAGCAAAAGGGTGATTTTGGGTCAATGAAATATACATTAGGAATCAAAGAACCTTTTCATTAAATAATTACATTAAATATTCTTGGTAATGTGGACAGGAAACTTATCATTCGTCTACATTATATACACACAGTGTGAACATTTAGACGAGGTCTGATATCCTGGAACGAGACACAATTATTAATACAGAGAACGATCATCATAGTTATGTAGTGAGTTTAATATTAGTTGATTGGGAGACAGCATATAATGCACCAACTATTTAAAAATATATAGTAATATACCTTAAAAACAATCATAACAATATATATTAGAAGATATATTAAAAATTACATAAATTAGAAGATCTATATTAAAAGGATGTCTATTAAGAAATGACAAAAAAAAAAATTAAGTTAACAGGTATGTATTAAAGGGACTTGCTTCACATTAAAATTCTTCTTGGATCATATATATGTGTAGTGGGAACAGAAGATAATTAAGTTATTTTAGTCCTAATTCGGGGTATTTATCATTAATAAAAACTTGCGATCATGTGTAAATAACTTCTGTATATTTAACCCCTTAACACCGCAGCCAAATGTACAAGTTGTGAACGAAACAAAACGTAAACAAAACCTGGCATTTGCGCTATATGTCTGTCCAACCGTAATTCACCTCTTTCATATTAAATGCACCCCCCCTTATTATATATCATTTTATTCAGGGGAAACAGGGCTTTCATTTAATATCAAATATTTAGCTATGAAACATAAATTAATATGAAAAAAATGGGAGAAAATAAGATTTTTTTTGATTTTTTTCGTTCTTCATGACATTTTAACTGTCAATGTCATAATACTGTTTGCTTTTACTGCAATAAAATACACATATTTGTATTCAGCAAAGTCTCACGTGTAAAACAGTACCCCCTATGTACAGGTTTTATGGTGTTTTGGGAAGTTACAGGGTCAAATATAGCGTGTTACATTTGAAATTGAAATTCGCCAGATTGGTTACGTTGCCTTTGAGACTGTATAGTAGCCCAGGAAATAAATTTACACCCATAATGGCATACCATTTGCAATAGTAGACGACCCAAGGTATTGCAAATAAGCGATGTCCAGTCTTTTTTAGTAGCCATTTGGTCACAAACACTGGCCAAAGTTAGCGTTTGTATTTGTTTGTGTGTGAAAAATGCAAAAAACGCCAATTTTGGCCAGTGTTTGTGACTAAGTGGCTACTAAAAAAGACTGGACATACCCCATTTGCAATACCTTTGGTTGTCTACTATTGCAAATGGTATGCCATCATAGGGGTAATTTTCATTCTTGGGCTACCATAGGGTCATAAAGGCAACGTAAGCAATCTGGCGAATTTTAATGTGAAAAAAATTAAACACAAGCCTTATATTTGACGCTGTAATTTTTGAAAACACCATAAAACCTGTACATGAGGGGTACTGTTGTACTCCGGAGACTTCGCTGAACACAAATATTTGTGTTTCAAAACAGTAAAAAGTATTGCAGCAATAATATCGTCCCTGTAAGTGCTGTTTGTGCGTGAAAAATGCAAAAAACGTCACTTTTACTGGCGATATCATGGTTGTAATACATTTTACTGTTTTGAAACACTAATATTTGTGTTCAGCGAAGTCTCCTGAGTACAACAGTACCCCCCATGTACAGGTTTTATGGTGTCTTGGAAAGTTAGAGGGTTAAATATAGTGCTAGCAAATTAAATTCCCTATACTTTCGGCATGGGTGGTCAGGCAGGTCCCGCTAATTGTAATTAATTAGGATACCTAATTATGTAAAATTATTACATAAATATATGTGTAGAATTAATATATGTATATATATACATATGTGTATATATACGTATATATATATATATTTTTTTTTTAATATTTTTATTTATATATAGGTATATATATAGTGATATATACGTATATATTTATGTATATAGATATATATATTATTTCGTTATAAGTGTATTTTGATATAAATATATATATATTAATATCAGAATACAGTTAGAACGAAATAAAACACATCTATATATTTTTTAATATTTTATTTTTAATTATTTTTTTTATTTAATTTTTTTACGTATTTACATATTAATTTTTTTTATATTATTTATAAATATATATATATAACAATAATTATATATATATTTAATCAGTATCAGTCTACGTGTAATTTGATATTAATATATATATATAATTATATATATATTAATATTAAAATACACCTAGACGGTGTATGTGTGTGTATGTATATGTGTATATATATACTTAGATCATATATATATAATATATATATATATGATCTAAGTATATAATTTATTTTTTTTTACACTCTTTTAACATTTTTTTATTTGATTTTCAGCCAGCAGGGGGACCAACTGTCATTACAGTTGGTCCCCCTGCTGGCAATGCAGCAGGCAGCTAACCCGGCCATGTGATTGTGAGGTCCTCGCAAGGACCTCACTCTCACATGGCTGGGAGGGCTCCTGGAGGGCGGACGTGCCGCGGGGGGCTCCCTGGGAGTCCCCCGAACCGCGATCGCCGGCGTGGGACCGCCAGCGACCGGGTAAGTTACTAAAAACCGGAGGGCGTACTATTACGTCCGGCGGCGTTTAGAGACGCTTTTAAAAGGACGTAATAGTACGCCCTCCGGTCTTAAGGGGTTAAATCAAACCATTCCAAGATTATACGTAAATAACTATATATGGAAGAAAAAACGTATAGACCATACATAGTTATCAGAGGGGGAGAACTAGTCTAAACATGAGAGGACAAGGTATATACAGACAAAGTGGATACAGGGATAGGGTATTTAAAATTTGCTATTGATAACGTACATAGCCCTAAAAGGCCAAGGGGAACAAATTGTAGAATAGCTCAAAAATTCTAAAAAATTCTAAATTACAAGATATAAAGGAAATATATATATAAAAAAGGGGGTACTAAAATGTGAATCTGAATATTAATAGAGATCATGAGGAGAAATGTTAATAAAAAGAGATGAAGGGAGGAAAAGATCATAAAAAGGCATTAAGCTCAAAATCTACGTTGAGGCCATGGGGAACCAGAGTATTGAGAGTAAAAATCCATTTCGCCTCAGTTTGATCCAGATTAGTATCTATACTTCCTCCTCTCCAATGAACATTGACTTTTTCAATGGGTAAGAATACCAGTCCTGCTGAGTCAGCTCCATGTGTTTCTTTAAAATGTTTTGAGAGGTTATGAGTTATCAGACCTTTCTTGATGTTGCGTATGTGCTCCGCTTTTCTGACTTTTAGGGGTCTCTTAGTGCGTCCTATGTATTGTTTTTTACAAGGACACATGATAAGGTATATGACACCTGAAGTGTTACAATTCATCTCAGTTTTTATCTGGTATTCTTTTTTTATCATTTAGTGATGTAAATTTGGTTCTTCTAGTTTCCATCGTAGGGTTATTTTTGCACCCAGCACATTTTTGGCACCTCACGAAACCTCTCATATCTGTGTTCTTTCTTATTATAATCTCAGACCTAGTCGTAGGGGCTAGCAGCAGTTTAAGATTAGGAGCTTTTGTGAATATAATCTGTGGTTTTGCTTCAATAAATTGTGTTAGACTTGGGTCACTTCTTAATATTCCCCAATGTTTCTTCAGAATTTTTGGGATGATTTGTGATTGATTACTATATTTGGTAATAAATGCCGGAGTGTTGTTGGATGATTGTGTTGGTCTAGTTTTCTTCTGTAAAGTATCTTCACGTGGTATATTCAGTGTTTTTTCTAAGGCCTCCCCCAATAGTGTCTCGGGGTATCCTTTCTGGATAAATCTCTCTTTCATTTCTTCTAATTGTTCCTTACATGTCTCCAGTTTTGAACAGTTACGTCTAATCCTCCTAAACTGGTTCTGTGGAATGTTTCTTAGCATTAAACTAATATTTAGCCCTGGCAAGTAGATATTTACTCATGCAATTACAAGTAAACTTTAAGGCCTGGATAGTGGCTAAAGACTTCTAATTTTATCCTTGGTCCTAGCCATCCAGCCAAACCCATTAGTTCTAGTCATCCATACCATGGGCGTAGGAACCCAAAAAAATCTGGGGGGGATAGCATTTTTACTCGCCGGGTATATTCTTATTCCGTAAACTAGGAGTTGTTTATCCCATTGTACAGCGCTACGGAATTTGCAGTCGCTATATAAATGATTAAATAATAACAACATTAAAGGGTCACCACAGGGAAGGGGTTTTACTTACCCGGATACAGCGCCGGGATCCTCCTGATTAGAACCACCCCTACCCTTCCCATGAATATTAGAACCACCCCTACCCCTTCCATGCACAAAAGAACTCCACCTACCCCTTCCACGCACATTAACCCCCTACCCCTTCCATGCATATTAGTACCCCCCTAACCCCTTCCATGCATATTAGAACCCACCCTACCTCTTCCATTCATATTAGTACTCCCCTAACCCCTTCCAATAATTTTTCTACCTACCCCCTCCTCCCATCCATATTAGTAGCCCCCCTAAACCCTTCCAATTATTTTTCTACCTACCCCTCTCCCCTATCCTTATTAGTAGCCCCCCTAACCCTTTCCAATTATTTTTCTGCCATGTTAACTAACGCCAGTGCTGGAGTGCCTACATTAAAAGGCCTGCAGGGACAGGCTATAGACACCAGAACCACTACACTAAGCTGCAGTGCTTCTGGGGACTATAGTGTTTCTTTAATGTGAGGTAAATTAGAGATTAGTGCAACGAATAATATGCTAGATTGCCTACTTACAACCAGATGAGGATGATGATGGGCTCTAGCTGCAGTCTGGCTCCACTGGTCTGGTGTAGAACAGGCTCTCTGGAGGCTGTTTGTAACTGTGGTCACAAAAATCAATGTTCTGTGAGAACGGGAAGCAGCTCCATTTTTTGGGGGCCCTTTACACAGCTCAAGGTCTGGATCCCAGGGTCCACCTTCATGTTCCACCAATGAGTTTGTTCACAGGGGGTGGAGTGTGTAGGGGATGTCCTGATATGTGTGTAAGGAATGCATTGTGTGAATCTGTGTTTGTATGTGTAAGGGCTGCAAGGTGTGATTCTGTGTATGTACGGGATGCAGTGTGTGCATCTGTAAGGGGTGCATTGAGTGTATGTACGGGGTGCATTGAGTGTGTAAGGTTGCATGATTGTGTGAGTGTGTGTGTGTGTGCACGGGGTGCATTGAGTGTGTGTAAGGATGAATTGTGTGTTTCTGTGTGTGTAAGGGTGGTATGATTGTGTGATTGTGTGTGTGTGTGTGTGTGGTGGATGTCAATCTCTCTCCCTCCCTTGTCACTCTTTCTCCCCCCCCTCCCTCCCTGCTTCTTTCTCCCCCCCCTCCCTGCTTCTTTCTCCCCCCCCTCCCTGCTTCTTTCTCCCCCCCCCTCCCTGCTTCTTTCTCCCCCCCCCTCCCTGCTTCTTTCTCCCCCCCCACTCCCTGCTTCTTTCTCCCCCCCCCCTCCCTGCTTCTTTCTCCCCCCCCTCCCTGCTTCTTTCTCCCCCCCCCTCCCTGCTTCTTTCTCCCCCCCCCCTCCCTGCTTCTTTCTCCCCCCCCCCTCCCTGCTTCTTTCTCCCCCCCCCTCCCTGCTTCTTTCTCCCCCCCCTCCCTGCTTCTTTCTCCCCCCCCTCCCTGCTTCTTTCTCCCCCCCCTCCCTGCTTCTTTCTCCCCCCCTCCCTGCTTCTTTCTCCCCCCTCCCTGCTTCTTTCTCCCCCCCCCCTGCTTCTTTCTCCCCCCCCTCCCTGCTTCTTTCTCCCCCCCCTCCCTGCTTCTTTCTCCCCCCCCCTCCCTGCTTCTTTCCCCCCCTCCCTGCTTCTTTCCCCCCCTCCCTGTTTCTTTATTTCCCCACCCTCCCTCCCTGTTTCTTTATTTCCCCTCCCTCCCTGTTTCTTTATTCCCCCCCCCTGTTTCTTTATTTCCCCTTCCTCCCTCCCTCCCTGTTTCTTTATTCCCCCCCCCTCCCTGTTTCTTTATTTCCCCCCCCCTCCCCTCCCTGTTTCTTTATTTCCCCTTCCTCCCTCCCTCCCTGTTTCTTTATTTCCCCTCCCTCCCTGTTTCTTTATTTCCCCCCCCCTCCCTCTTCCCCCCTTCCTGTTTCTTTCTCTCCCTCCCTCCCCTACCTATGATGTAGCGTGGCCGAGCGCTGTATAGTCCGCCGGTACAGGGAGCTTTTGTTTCCTGTACCCGGCGGACTAACAGGAAGTGCACACTCAGTGTGCACTTCCTGTTAGTCCGGCCGGGTACAGGAGACAGATGCTCCCTGTACCGGCGGATCATACAGCGCTCGGCTACGCTACAGTGAGGGAGTGACAGGAGGGAGCGCTGAGCGCTTCCCTCCTGTCAGCTCCTCTCTTCATGCTGCGCCCGGGCGGTGCGCTCTCATGGACGCACCAGCCCGGGCAAAGCTGCAGTCGCCTGAGGCTCTCTGCAGAGCGCTCGGGCGGCTGCAGCATCAGGGGGGGCCGGCGGAGCTGGGGGGGATTTCCCCATACCTGTCCCCCCCGCATGATTTGCTGGGGGGGATGCGTCCCCCCCATCCCCCCCGGTTCCTACGCCCATGATCCATACGTACCCAGGCAACCTTCAACACCCATTAATGCCAGGAAACCTTAAACATCCATCAGCCCCTGCCACTCTGCAAAAAGTCTGCCAAGATTCTGTCAGACTTCATCCACGAGCACCTCGAAACACCACTTCATTCAATCCTTTATTTTTATTGCTGTTCCCACTATTGGAAAAACCTCCTGCAATTCATAGAGCATGTAAAATAGAAATTGCTCACTTTTTACTACAGGATGTAAATTTTATACCTTAATTTATAAAATGAGGCGCAAAAAAACCCCAAAGAAAAAACAAAAAAAAACAAACTATCTACTGCCCCAAGAAGCTTAGCCTATTTTAATTTTGGTGCCTACCTACTGCCAAGTTGTGCAGTTCTAAGTAACAGCATCAAGGGGTGCAGATGGACCTCTTTAAAGTGGTTGTTGTTTCCCGAACATGTGTTGGTTTATATATGTTGAACAGGGCTCAACTACACATCAGGGAATGAGTACAGGTTTTAGATGGAACTTCCCCAAGAAATTAATGGTTTGGGTCAAATATTGAGGATGGGGTTTAGCTCTCCAGCATCTTAGAACTCTACCAGACACTAGTGATTTTATACATACTTAAAGCGGCACTGTCATGCCGAATTCCGTTTTTTTTTAACCCCCCTCCCGCCTCAACTACATCCAATCGACCCCCTAGTTACCCCCAAATGCCCCTAAGCCCCCCACATTACCTATTTTTTATTCTTTATTTTCTGCCCCGATCTATATTCAGGGCGCCGCCATCTTTGTGTGGGTAGGTGAAGTCCCTGTGGGACACGTCATCTACCCACACTACACAGACTGTGAGATTCCCGCACATGCCCAGTGAAACACCTGGACATGCGAACGGGAATTTCACCTATTCATTCATTCATCAGACAGACGAATGAATGAATAGAAAAAATCAGATGAACAAACTAACACTGTGTATCAGTGTTTGTTTGTTCGGTTTATTACAAGGAGGGAGCTACCGGCGTGCAGCTCCCTCCTTGTAATATGTAACTATAGAAGCGGCAGGGAGCAGAGCTCCCCACCACTTCATAAGCCCCCGAGGTCCCCTCCTCACTCTATGGGGGTCAATATGACCCCCATAATAGCACAAGGGAGATTAAAATCTCCCCAATGCCCCTACTCGCTATATCGCGAGTAGGGGCATGTCCACTAAACAGTGAGCAGCCTGTGGCTGCTCACTGTAAAAACAAAAAAACAGGGTAATAAGGGGGGGGGGGACGGGGGACCTACTGTCCTCCCCCCCCCCGGCCCCCACCACTGGGCGGCGGGTGGGGGCCATCATACCATCATAGTAATAAGGGGGGGGACCTACCGTCCTCCCCCCCGGCCCCCACCCCTGGGCGGCGGGTGGGAGCCATAATAGTAATAAGGGGGGGGACCTACTGTCCTCCCCCCCCGGCCCCCACCCCTGGGCGGCGGGTGGGGGCCATCATAGTAATAAGGGGGGGGGGACCTACTGCCCCCCCCGGCCCCCACCCCTGGGCGGCGGGTGGGGGCCATAATAGTAATAAGGGGGGGGGGACCTACTGTCCTCCCCTCCCCCGGCCCCCACCCCTGGGCGGCGGGTGGGGGCACTAAGTAAATTCCCCCCCCCCCATCAAGGTGACTAGGGGTCCCCAAGCCCCTAGTCACCCACCCCCCACCCAAATAAAAAATGCCCCTACCTACCCCCCTCACCCTAAAAAATAGTGAGGGGGGGAATAAAATTGCTAACCTGTAAAGTAAAATTAAACTTACCATTCGACGTCTTCTTTTTTCTAAAATCTTCATTTTTCAGCCCCAAAAAAGGCCAAAGTCTAAGTGACAGGACGTCTAAGTGACAGGATGTTCGGCAATACTGACAGGAAGCATTGTGGGAACAGGGAGGAAAGCTAGGGATCATGGGAAAATTGCTCTGACCAGCGGAAATGAAGCACACTTTGCTCCTCCGCTGGTCAGAGCTGGTCAAGCGGAGGAATCCTCCATAAGACAGAGTCCCTACTTTGTCTTATGATTTTAAACAAAACTAAAGAAGACAGGAAGAAAAGAATAACAGATTCCGAGAGAGGGGGAGGAGAGGAAGAGATTGAGGAAAGGTAAGTTCGGCATGACAGTGCCGCTTTAATGTTGAATTATATATTCATAAAGTAAGGGAAAGCTTTATCTATCCTTAAAAAATTATAGATAGTAAGTATGGGTGTACCTAAATAGAATGTCACATACAGTGTTAAATTATGGTGCAATAAATATATAGCAAAAGTGTAAAAAGAAAAAAAAAAGACTTGGTTCATAAAGGGTGAATAATCCTGTATATTTTCTGTAAAAACAGTTTGGTGCATTCGGCATACATGCATAAACTATTTTGAATATAGATATGAGCGCATATAGACAGTTATTTTGATTAACATGCAGTCGGCAAGCTTGGACTGGCCCCTGGGTACAAAGACCAGACACCTAGTTCACTGCTGGGTTGGTACATGAAAATGTGATGTTACATATTCACGTAGACACACAAAAGCATTTGCATTATTTTTTCAAAATAGGGTAAGTTTTATCCCATAGTTTTCCTTCAAAGTCTGTGTTTTTTACACTTGCATGATAGTCCTTATCTCAGGAAGTAGGATGATTCTGGGAGCATACAGCATGTTATATCGCATATTCAGGATGCCTTCCATCTTGGAAGCGTTTTTGTGTCTGACCTTACATACGCCATTGTGACATTACAGCAAAATATCCTTTATAATATGTACAAAAATATAATGTAAATCAATGTCGGTTATTTTATCTAAAATGAAACTGGGATTTTGAGTTAATAAAAAAAATAAAAAATCAGTTCTTTGAAAGAGCTCATCTGTTCATTCATGATCACATTTCTGAATCTCAATCTTTGCCATCTGCACTGCTCTAAATATAGAATGCTTCCTGGGAATATTATCCTCAGGATAATCAAAATATCTGAACATTCAACACAGCCAGCATGGATGTTATGACATTAAAAAACACAGATATTTTTTTAAATAGAGAATATTACATCAGTTATGTGTTTTAACCCCTTAAGGACCAAACTTCTGGAATAAAAGGGAATCATGACATGTCACACATGCCATGTGTCCTTAAGGGGTTAAACAGAAAGCTGACATCCTGAAACCAAAAAAGTTATTTTTTTTAAACTATATGTCAAATGTAATCAATGATGGAGATCTATAGAATATATAATATAAAATAACTATATACCGCAGGTATTCACAAAATATTCACCATGTACAGGCACATTGGCCCACCTTGAAAATCACACATTAATTTTGGGGAAGGGTAATGGAAATATTTATATCACCAACATTGCAAGTTTTACATTCCAAACATATCTTAAAGCGGCACTGTTACCCCCCTCCACCTGAAAAAAAATTGTATTTCATAAAGAAGAATCTTTATGAAATACTAATTTTGTCTGTATTGGAATTTCACGGAAATTCCAACCTAGTCAAGAGATATACAGAGACATAGTAGGAACTACTTTTTCTATGTATATTTCCTCCACCTGACTTTCTTAAACCCAGGGTGGAGCTACAATGTCGATCCCAACAGCCATCAGGGAATTGGCTTGGCCTATGGAAGATCCTTTGGTCTCTCACAATCATCCATACACCTCAATGCTGTACTCTCAGTGCCAGGAACCGAAGAGAACCCTCTTGAACAAGATGGCTGCACCCGCGAGGGACGTTTAGGTAAGTAAATTTCACTTTTATCTGAACCCCCACCGGCCACGAGACTCCCAGCGGTGATATCACTGTCGGGGGGGGGGGGGGGGGGGGTGTCTTAGTGAATTTGGCAAGTATCCAGATTGTGACGGTGACACTTTATATGATCCAAGGGTCCCTCAGGTGGTTAGAAAAAGTTTGAGCCCATAAAAGGAATCGAACCTTGTTTGTCATGGTGAAATACGTAAACACTAAGATATAAGGGAACTTTAACAGTAACAATTTTAATGCCAGTGCTTTGTGTCTACTGAAAATGTGCTCCTCAATAATAGCACTGTCTTCTGAAAATGCGTCACTTAAAGCAACACTTCAGTCGCCATAACAACTCAATCACTCTTACCTTAAGGTGTTAAACCGTTCTTGAACACAGGTCTCCAGGTCTCCCAGGAGGCAATCCGTCTTATGAATCTCAGTTAAAGGAAGTGTGGAGTGTCACAGGGCAGGGGCGCCGTTGATTGGGTAGGCCGGTCAGCTGATGCTCTAAGCCAATCAGTAACTTCCCATTGATAAACAAGAAATTTACCTTTTTTTATCAATGGGGAGCTACTACTTGGCTGTAAGCATCAGTTGACTGCTCTAGTCAATCAGTGGCGCCCCTGCCCGGCTGCACTCCGTGCTTCCTTAACTGAGATTTAGAAGCTGGATTCTACCTGGAGGACCTGGAGATTCGCGCTGGAGGCAACTTTTGCGGTTAAATCATTCAGTAAGAACAGTTTGATCCCTTAAGGTAAGAGTCCGCCCAATGGGCCTCCTAGCACAATAACAACTTAATTTAGATGACGTTGTTATGGTGACTGGAGTGTTCCTTTAAGCTTAAAATAGGCACCTGGAGGCAGGGGCCCACTATGTCTAATGGGAAAGTCTGACCTACTGAATGCATAAATACATCCTCACATTCAAACACAAAATAACTCACTGAATAAACATTCACATACTGTATAAATTCAAACCCCACATTCACACAATATGCCGGCGTTTATAAACTGGAAAAAAAAATTACAGACACATAAAGATCTTTCAGTGATTTATGTGTTTGGAGTGTTTATTTTAACACTGGGGTAAATCCATGGCTGGCCCAGGGCCTAATTTTGCCCAGAATATCTTCCCTAATATATAGGAATCCCTAGGAGGGCATAGTCAGCAGGGCACCCAGTTAACCCATCATTAGAGATGTCCCGAATAGTTCGCTGGCGAATAGTTCCTGGCGAACATAGCTTGTTCGCGTTCGCTGCGGGGGGCGAACATATGCAATGTTCAGTCCGCCCCTATTCGTCATCATTGAGTAAACTTTGACCCTGTACCTCACAGTCAGCAGACACATTCCAGCCAATCAGCAGCAGACCCTCCCTCCCAGACCCTCCCACCTCCTGGACAGCATCCATTTTAGATTCATTCGGAAGCTGCATTCTTAGTGAGAGGAGGGACAGTGTAGTTGCTGCTGATTTAATAGGGAAATCGATAGCTAGGCTAGTGTATTCAGTGTCCACTACAGTCCTGAAGGACTCATCTGATCTCTGCTGTAAGGACAGCACCCCAAAAAGCCCCTTTTAGGGCTAGAACATCAGTCTGCTTTTTTTTGTGTGTGTAATCTAATTGCAGTTGCCTGCCTGCCAGCGTGTGTCAGGCTCACAGCGTATACTGTGCCCACTTGCCCAGTGCCACCACTCATATCTGGTGTCACAATAGCTTGCATTTAAAAAAAACACAAAACTTTTTTGACTGCAATATAATAGCAGTCAGTTTCCTTCACACGTGTGCGTTTCAGGGCCTGCCAGGGCACAGCGTCACACCAGTGCAACTCATATCTGGTGTAAAAGTAGTGTACATTAAAAAAAAAAAACTAGAAATTTGACTGTGAAATAATAGCAGTCAGTTTCCTTCACACGTGTGCATTTCAGGGCCTGCCAGGGCACAGTGTCACACCAGTGCAACTCATATCTGGTGTAACAGTAGTGTACATTAAAAATTTTTTTTTTTGACTGTAATAGATTGAATAGCAGTTAGTTGTCTGCAAGCGTGTGTGTCAGGCCTACAGCATCTACTCTGCCAACTTCTGCCAGTGCACAGTGCCACTCATATCTGTTGTCACAGTAGCTTGCACGCATAGTACCACTAATCCCCAAAAAAATGACAGGCAGAGGCAGGCCACCCCGCAGGGGCCGTCGTGGTCGTGGTGCTGTGATTCCCTTTGGCCCTAGAATAATGCCCAGTGTTCAGAGGCCACGTACCCTGAACTCGAAAAGTTCTGAGGACATAGTTGACAAGCTAACACAGGACACCCAATCTTCTACAGCTTCCGCTCGGAACCTTGACGCACCATCCTCCTCCAGCTTAGCTTCGGGCACATCTCAGGTTACCACTCGCCCGCCTGCCGCCCCCACCAACACTAGCACCACAGCCGCTTCACTTGATCTGTCAGAGGAGTTATTTACACATCACTTGGAAGAAATGAGTGATGCCAACCATTATTGCCAGAGGATGTAGATAACAGGGATATGTCTCAGTCAGGCAGCATTACACACATGGACGTACGGTGTGATGATGATGTTGTACCCGCTGCTGCTTCCTTTGCTGAGTTGTCAAATACAAGTGAAGCGGTTGATGATGACAATGCGTCCGTGGATGTCACGTGGGTGCCAGCTAGAAGAGAAGAAGAACAGTGGGAAAGTTCAGATGGGGAGACAGAGAGGAGGAGGAGACGAGTTGGAAGCAGGGGGAGGTCGTCGCAAGGAGCTAGTGGCACAGTCAGACAGCATGCATCGGCACCTGGGGTCAGCCAGACAGCACGCCAATCAACGCATGTGTCATGCCTTAAGCCTCCCGATGTCTCCTCATGCTTCCGGGTTTGACGGAGCTTAGCCACACCCCCTTTGACGCGGTCTGCTATTTAATGCGACCGCACCAGCTGATAGACGCTGGATTATTGAACCGCGTACCGCGCCTAACTCAGCGGCTCACATACCTCGCTGAGACGACCACATGCTACCGGACCGGACTGGAGGATTATTCAAGTCCCCAACATCTCTCCTCATCATCGACTAGTACCTGCTCTCTCTGCAACCATTCACTGAAGCAACCGCCTCTGAGGAGAACTGGGGAAACAATCTCTCTACTTCTGGAAGCTAAGTATCTTAAAGTCTCTGAGATAAGAGCTAACAATGCTAAAGTCTTTATTTCAACTTATTAAAGTCTGCTATCAAGTTGTCCAGCAATCCTGCTACAGCTTTCCTCAAATCGAGTATTATTCAAGTTCAGCTGTACCTGTCTTGCTACAGAAAGTCTTTATTTCAACTTACTAAAGTCTGCTATCAAGTTGTTCAGCAATCATGCTACAGCTTTCCTCAAATCAAGTATTATTCAAGTTCAGCTGTACCTGTCTTGCTACAGAAAGTCTTTATTTCAACTTACTAAAGTCTGCTATCAAGTTGTTCAGCAATCCTGCTACAGCTTTCCTCAAATCAAGTATTATTCAAGTTCAGCTGTACCTGTCTTGCTACCGAAAGTCTTTATTGCAACTTACTAAAGTCTGCTATCAAGTTGTCCGGCAAGCCTGCTACAGCGTTCCTCAAACCAAGTGTTATTCAAGTTCAGCTGTACCTGTCTTGCCACAGATAGTCTTATTTTTCCTTATTAAAGTTTGCTATTAAGTTGTCCAGCAAGCCTGCTACAGCATCCCTCAAATCAAGTACTATTTAAGTTCTGCTGCACCTGTCTTGCGACTAATAATTCCAATGTATACAATCTCTTATAATTTGAACTGTTAACAAGAATAACGGACTCTGATTAATTCTGAACCTTGTCATTGCAAACTGAAGCAACCCGTTTATTATTTAAAGAAACAGTACCTGTTATTCTGGAACTGAAGTCTCAGTTCCATCTAAGTGTCTTAATAAAATATCAAAGTCCTAAGAAATCTGCAGTTGTGTTCCACATCATTTACTGTAAACGTGACAGCATGCTGTTGCCACCACCAGAATGGCGTCATTGCAGAGCTCAGCAGTGTGGCATTTTTTTTGTGTGTCTGCCTCTGACAACAGCGATGCCATTTGCAACCTGTGCCAAAAGAAACTGAGTCGTGGGAAGTCCAACACCTGCCTAGGTACAACTGCTTTGCGAAGGCACATGATCGCACATCACAAACACCTATGGGATCAACACATGAGTACAAGCAGCACACAAACTCAAAGCCGCCATCCTCCTCCTGGTCCAGCATCTTCAGCCACGTCAACCACTGCTGTCTTCCTTGCCCCCTCTCAACCATCCGCCACTCCGTCTCTTGCCTTAAGCAGTTCCTGCTCATCTGTCCACAGTCAGGTGTCTGTCAAGGACATGTTTGAGCGTAAGAAGCCAATGTCA
Source organism: Pelobates fuscus (assembly GCF_036172605.1). NCBI lineage: Eukaryota > Metazoa > Chordata > Amphibia > Anura > Pelobatidae > Pelobates > Pelobates fuscus. Next base: position 346,274,992 of record NC_086321.1, read on the forward strand.
CAAAGTCACCCCCTTGCCCGGCATCTGACAGCTGGCTTGTCTGAACTCTTAGCCCGCCAGCTTTTACAATACAAGCTGGTGGAGTCTGAAGCGTTCCAAAAAATTGTAGCTATTGGGACACCGCAGTGGAAGGTACCCGGCCAAAATTTCTTTGCACAAAAGGCAATCCCCAACCTGTACTCGATTGTGCAAAAGGAAGTAATGGCATGTCTGGCACACAGTGTTGGGGCAAGGGTCCATCTGACCACTGATACCTGGTCTGCAAAGCATGGTCAGGGCAGGTATATCACCTACACTGCGCATTGGGTAAACCTGCTGACGGCTGCCAAGCATGGAATGCGTGGCTCTGCAGAGGAGTTGGTGACACCGCCACGACTTGCAAGCAGGCCTGCTGCCACCTCCTCTACTCCTCCTACTCCATCCCCTTTCATAACCTCCTCTGCTGAGTCCTCTTCTGCTGCTGCGTCTTGCTCCACATCAACGGCACCCCCCCAGCTCCCCAGGTACTATTCCACATCCCGGATACGGCAGTGTCACGCCGTCTTGGGGTTGACTTGCCTGAATGCAGAGAGTCAACCGGACCAGCACTCCTGTCTGCCCTGCACAGGTGGATCAGTGGCTGACTCCGCACCAACTGGAGATCGGCAAAGTGGTTTGTGACAACGGAAGAAATTTGTTGGCGGCATTGAATTTGGGCAAGTTGACACATGTGCCGTGCATGGCACATGTGTGTAATCTGATCGTACAACGCTTTGTGCATGAGTACCCAGGCTTACAGGATGTCCTGAAGCAGGCCAGGAAGGTGTGTGGCCATTTCAGGCGTTCCTACACGGCCATGGCGCACTTTTCAGGTATCCAGCGTCGAAACAACATGCCAGTGAGGCGCTTTATTTGCGACAGCCCGACACGTTGGAATTCAACACTCCTAATGTTCGACCGCCTGCTCCAACAAGAAAAAGCCGTTAATGAATATTTGTATGAACGGGGTGCTAGGACAGCCTCTGCGGAGCTGGGATTTTTTTTGCCATGTTACTGGACGCTCATGCACAATGCCTGTAGGCTCATGCGTCCTTTTGAGGAGGTGACAAACCTAGTCAGTCGCACCGAAGGCACCATCAGCGACATCATACCATTTGTTTTCTTCCTGGAGCGTGCCCTGCGAAGACTACTGGATCAGGCCGTAGATGAGCGTGAAGAGGAAGAGTTGTGGTCACCATCACCACCAGAAACAGCCTTATCAGCATCGCTTGCTGGACCTGCGACAACGCTAGAAGAGGATTGTGAGGAAGAGGAGTCAGAGGAGATATGTGGCTTTAAGGAGGAGGAGGAAGACCAACCACAACAGATATCCCAGGGTGCTCGTTGTCACCTATCTGGTACCCGTGGTGTTGTATGTGGCTGGGGGGAAGAACATACCTTCAGTGAGATCACTGAGGATGAGGAACGGGACATGAGTAGCTCAGTATCCAACCTTGCAAATGGGGTCTTTCATGCTGTCATGCCTGTTGAGGGACCCTCGTATAAAAAGGCTGAAGGAGAACGACCTGTACTGGGTGTTCACGTGTCAGGGTGGTGGTCCGGTGCCCGGAACCCAGACACAGTGTCCAGGCGGCGGTGCGTGGACCGGGACCCAATATGCCTGATGTTAAGTGGGAGTCTTCAGCGTGGAGGTGGATTAGCAGGGTCTGGTGCAGGGTAACCGCACGCCCCCTGGTGTTGAGCACCAGCGTTTGTGCAGCCACATACCAAGACCCTGAATCAGCTTCAGCGGATACCAGGAACTAGGAGCTTGGAAATTAAGCAGACCTCCCAGGAGCTGAATAGGGAGGCTCTGCAGCAAGATTGTATCCAGTACTAGAAACAAGGCTAGACTAGAGATAGGCACCAAACATGAAAACAAGACAGAACTAGTAGAACCCAGAACCAGAGAAGGATAGTAAGCTAAACCCAGAACATATACACAAGACATGAGGAAAACATGAACATAACATGGGCAAGACTGGACAGGACTGTACATGGGCTGGGAATACAAACTAAAACAAGACAAGATAACATAGGCAAAACAAGAGGAGAAATAACTAAGTACTACATATGAAAATCATGGGGATTTAGTCACACTATATGATCATACATTGCATAAGCCTGCCAACAACGCCAATGTACCCCATATCTGGCAGGTCCTACACTGCCTAATGTATGCTAAAACATCCTAAGTAGACATATATAGCACTTACCTGCAAGAAAGAGCAGAAGCTTTGAGCAGCTGCCTGCAGGACTCTGAAACAGAAAGGAATGATGGAAAACAAACGGGTGTGGCAACATGAAACAAACATTTAAAGAAAACCTGGAGACTGGGAAATCCGGGGACGAACTATAGGAATGAATCCCAGCATAAAGAAAACCAGACATAGACTAGAAAACCAAAAAACCAAGGAAAACTAAACAAGAATAGCAAAAAGAGTACTGGATACCAGAAGCCAAGTCCAGACATCAGAACAGAGCAGAGCAGATCTTGACACCACGCTACTAGACCCCCAGTATAAGCAGAAAGTGCCTGAAATGTTACAGAATTACCGCAAGTCGGAAAGGATGCAGCAGTTCCAAAATAAATTAAAAAGTATGCTTTACACAGCGTATAAGGGTGATGTCACAGCACAACGGGAATCTAACAGGGGAAGAGGTGACAGTAATCCTCCTCCTCCCACGACTACGCCGGCAAGTACAGGATGCTTTACAGACGTGTTGTTGATAGAGGACATGCGGAGCTTTTTAAGTCCTACGCATCGCCACAGCCCTTCGGGATCCACCCTCAGAGAACGACTCGACCGACAGGTAACAGACTACCTCGCCTTAACTGCAGGTATTGACACTCTGAGGAGCGATGAACCCCTTGACTACTGGGTGTGCAGGCTTGACCTGTGGCCTGAGCTATCCCAATTTGCGATAGAACTTCTGGCCTGCCACGCTTCAAGTGTCCTGTCAGAAAGGACCTTCATTGCAGCAGGAGGTATTGTCACTGAGAAGAGAAGTCACTTAGGTCAAAAAAGTCTAGATTACCTCACCTTTATTAAGATGAATGAGGGATGGATCCCGAAGGGACTGACAGTGGGCGATACATTCGACTAAAAAAGGCCTGATGAGGGGGACATAACAGAGATTAAACTGATAAGAATAGTACTACTTAACACACCACTTCTATCTGGTGGCACATCAGATTGCACGCGCAATGCCCCAAATTTGAAGTAGGAGGACCGACCAAGCATATTTTTCCATCTCCCGGTTCCTAAAACCGATGCCATATACACGTCCCCTGATAGGGGACGTAACAGGGATTAAACTGATAAGAATAGTACTACTTAACACACCACTCCTATCTGGTGGCACATTAGATTACACGCGCAGTGCCCCAAATTTGAAGTAGGAGGACCAACCAAGAATCTTTTTCCATCTCCCGGTTCCTAAAATCGATGCCATATACACGTCCCCTGATAGGGGATGTAACAGGGATTAAACTGATAAGAATAGTACTACTTAACACATCACTCCTATCTGGTGGCACATTAGATTACACGCGCAGTGCCCCAAATTTGAAGTAGGAGGACCAACCAAGCACCTTTTCCATCTCCCGGTTCCTAAAATCGATGCCATATACACATCCCCTGATAGGGGACATAACAGGGATTAAACTGATAAGAATAGTACTATTTAACACACCACTCCTATCTGGTGGCACATTAGATTGCACGCGCAGTGCCCCAAATTTGAAGTAGGAGGACCGACCAAGCATCTTTTTCTATCTCCCGGTTCCTAAAATCGATGCCATATACACGTCCCCTGATAGGGGACGTAACAGGGATTAAACTGATAGGAATAGTACTACTTAACACACCTTATAATAACGCAGAGAGAGGCAACGCAGAGAGAGGAGTCTGAAGAAGAGGAGTCAGAGGAGGAAGGTGGCTTTGAGAGGTGGAAGACCAAACACAGCAGGCGTCCCAGGGGGCTTGTTGTCACCATTCGGGGACCCTTGGTGTTGTACGTGGCTGGGTGGAGGAAGAGACCTTCACTTACATCAGTGAGGACAAGGAACGGGACATGGCTAGCTTGGTATCCAACCTTGTGCAAATGGGGAGTTTGCGGTTGTGCAAATGGACTGTTTGCGGCTGTTGGAAGTGCGTTAAACGGGGAGTTTGGTCTGTCACTGTGAAGCGGGCGTAACCCTTACACTACCTGATCGATACAACATCATACCTGATGTTTTAAAGCATGTTATTCCAAACAATTTAGGAATGTTAGGTGATTTATGCCCTTTATGGATTAAAACCAGACTCTGCATCAACTATGTAATTTTCCGTGGGAGTTTTGCCATGGATCCCCCTCCGGCATGCCACAGTCCAGGTGTTAGTCCCCTTGAAACAACTTTTCCATCACTATTGTGGCCAGAAAGAGTCCCTGTGGGTTTTAAAATTTGCCTGCCTATTGAAGTCTATTGCAGTTCGCCCGGTTCGCCCGTTCGCGAACATTTGCGGAAATTCGCGTTCGCCATTCGCAAACGGAAAATTTTATGTTCGCGACATCTCTACCCATCATGCATACAATGCTGGAATGATAATGTCTCCTTATGAAAGAAGTTAATGGAACACTTCAGGCACCATAACAACCTCATCAAAATTAAGTTGTTATGGTGCCAGGAAGTCCCTCGGCACACTCTTACCTCAAGGGGCATAACTGATCTCTATTTAACCCCATATTTTCCTTCAGCAGCGTTCTCAGCTCCCACCCCGTTGGCGGCATCCGGCTTCTGAAATTTTAGCGAGCTGGGCAGTTCGGAGCATTGTCACGGGTATTCCTGGCATTGCGCAGAGGAGCTTGTGAGAGGACTGAACTGTGCCTGCATACTGAATACCACCGGATCATCAGGGCCTGCAATGTCCCCCTCCCTGAAAAAAGTTAAGGAGAAGGGAGGGGGGACATAAAGTTCTGTAACTTTTATATTTTTTTTTTATAAAAAAAAATATATCTGCATATTGGTTCCCAACCTCCCCACACAATTTTTAGGCTGTATAACATCCAACACAGTCACACACACTGTACCAATCACACACACATTGCACCCCTCGCACACACTGCATACCTTATACACTGCACCCCTTACACACATACATGCAGGGCCGGCGCCACCTGTAAGGCGACCTAGGCAGCCGCCTAGGGCGCAACTTACCAGGGGGCGCCGGATCCCTGTCCCCGCTGCGCCTTCTCATGCTGCGCCGCCTGAGCGCTTTAGCAAGCCCCAGGCGGCGCAGCACTGCTGCCTGGAGGGCGGCCGGGTTTATGACCGGCAGGAGGGAAGCGCAGAGCGCTCCCTCCTGCCGGTCTCTCCATGTAGCATGGCCGGGCAGCGCGGAACGCGGGACAGGAACCTTTGTTTCCTGTACCCGGCCGCCGGCGGAATGACAGGAAGTGCTCACTCAGTGAGCATTTCCTGTCATTCCGCCGGCGGCCGGGTACAGGAAACAAAGGTTCCTGTCCCGCGTTCCGCGCCGCCCGGCCATGCTACATGGGCAGGAGGGGAGGGTAAGGACCACTAAGGGGGGGAAGGGGGGGGTTTAAGGACCACTCAGGGAGGGGGGGGTTTAAGGACCACTAAGGGAGGGGGGGGGAGTTTAAGGACCACTAAGGGAGGGGGGGGGGTATAAGGACCACTAAGGGAGGGGGGGGGGGTATAAGGACCACTAAGGGAGGGGGGGGGGTATAAGGACCACTAAGGGAGGGGAGGGGTATAAGGACCACTAAGGGAGGGGAGGGGTATAAGGACCACTAAGGGAGGGGGGGGGGTATAAGGACCACTAAGGGAGGGGGGGTATAAGGACCACTAAGGGAGGGGGGGGTATAAGGACCACTATGGGAGGGGGGTATAAGGACCACTATGGGAGGGGGGGGTATAAGGACCACTATGGGAGGGGGGATAAGGACCACTATGGGAGGGAGGGGGGGATAAGGACCACTATGGGAGGGAGGGGGGGATAAGGACCACTATGGGAGGGAGGGGGGGTAAGGACCACTATGGGAGGGAGGGGGGATAAGGAGCACTATGGGAGGGAGGGGGATAAGGACCACTATGGGAGGGGGGGATAAGGACCACTATGGGAGGGAGGGGGGGGTAAGGACCACTAGGGGAGGGGGGGATAAGGACCACTAGGGGAGGGGGGATAAGGACCACTAGGGGAGGGGGGATAAGGACCACTAGGGGAGGGGGATAAGGACCACTAGGGGAGGGAGGGGGGATAAGGACCACTATGGGAGGTTGGGGGGGGGATAAGGACCACTAGTGGAGGGGGGATAAGGACCACTAGGGGAGGGGGGATAAGGACCACTAAGGGGGGGAAGGACCACCAAAGGGGGGTAAGAAGGGAGGACTACTAAGGAGAGGGGAGGAGGGTGATTACCACTAAGGGGGTGGGGGGAGTAGGGGAATGTCTACTAAGGGGTTTGGGAGAGGGAGGACCACTAAGGGGTTTGGGAGAGGGAGGACCACTAAGGGGGGAGTGAGAAGACCACCAAGGGGGACTGCAGAGGGACAGGGGGCCAAGGGAGAGCACTAAGTGACAGAAGGGGAGAACACGGAGGGACAGAAGGGAAGGGGAAATCAATAATTGAGGGGAGAGCACTATGAATTTTTTTTAAAAAAAGAAAGCTGTTCCCATCTCAGTCCCTATCCTACCCCACAAACCCTCTCTTTTACACTACACACATACACAATGCACCCCCCCACACACACACACAGAAACATACAATGCATTCCTACTCACACACAGACACATCCGAAACACACAATTCATCCCTTACGTTCTCTTACATAATTAATGCACCCCTTACAGACACACACTGCATTCAGTTACATACACAGAAACAAACCTTGCACCCCTTACACACACACACACACACACACACCCAGAAACATACAATGCATTCCTTACACGCAAACACACACTACATCCCCTATAAACACACTACATCCCTTACACAAATTGCACACATAAAAAATCCCCAACTCATGGATGGGCCATGTAGGTGGATTTATGGGTGGGCATTGTAGGCGTATGCCCCTTGGGGGCCCAGACCTTGAGCTGTGTAAGGGGCCCTAAAAAATGGAGCTGCTTCCTGTTCGTTAATTGTTGTGAGCACTGTTAAAAACAGTCTCCAGAGAGCCTCTTCTACACCAGACCTGTGGAGCCAGACTGAGCCCATCATCAGCCTCTTGTCCTCATCTGGTGGTAAGTAGGCAATCCAATATATTATTAGTGGCACTAATCTCTAATTTACCTCACATTAAATGGATACTATAGTCACCAGAAGCACTACAGCATAATGTAGTGGTTCTGGTGTCTATAGCCTGTGCCTGTAGGCTTTTTAATGTAAACACACTGTCTTTTCAGATAAGACACTTTGTGAAGACTGGCTTTGGCCCATATGGCAGAGCATATGGGCGGGGCATTGTGATGTCACATGGTGGTCTGGACATATAGGGGGGGGCGGCAAAAATTTTTTTGCCTAGGGCGGCAAAAATCCTTGCACCGGCCCTGCATACATGGAACCTCTCACACACAGCCCGTACCTCTCACATACACATTGCACCCATCGCACACACAATGCACCCCTCGCACACTGCACCCCTCACTCACATACGTGGAACCTCTCACACACACACACCCTATACATCTCACACATACACTGCACCCCTCATACACACTGCACCGTTCATACACACTGGCATCCCAATAGTTACATGGGACGCTAACACGGACTTGGGCCATTATATCTAATTATTATATCACCATTATTGGTGGCCTAACCGCAATGCTTAAATGTTTTCCTGATCTGTCTAGCATACAATCCGATTGTTTATTCTTGTTTTTAATATTCACCTAGTTAATCATTTTACTAGTCTGCCTGGCATATAATACACCTGTTTATTGTTTTCATAACGCGCATAGTCAGTCGGTATAGCCTGCTCTTTATCGCATGTCGTTTTTTTTCACCACCGACTATTTCTCCTTCTACGAAATTATATCATAGAAAAAAGTGCAGTTTATTTGAAAGTCATGTCAATGTTTCTCTTGTCTGACTATAATATTCTTGTGATCGCTGTTGTGGCTTGGCAAGCTTATTTTTACTCCATGCACGACAAAAAAAAAAATGCGATCAATGCAAATAATATTGTTACACTAAATATGCTGTGTACTTCCATAAATTATGTTCCTGTGTTAGTTAACCTCATCAAACAGCATTTATGGTAAAATAAAATTGACCATCTGTTTGCCCATAAATGTACTGAATACAGTTTTCTATGATTCATTTTTCCTTTGGTGGAAAAGCCTTATTTGTCCAAGATGTAGATTTAAAGTGGAATAGTCTTTTTTCTGTAATGAACGCTGATCCACACATCCTTAGTAAATGCTATTGAAGCATTTACTAAGGTGAGAAGCACAAAGAAGATTAGTATAAAACACACTTACCTGTACAGCACAAAGATCACATCAGCCCATGATGGCCTGGGGAAGCGTATGTGTGCTCAAGTATCTGACTATGGTGCCAGGGCATCACATTTGGTTACATGTTATGTCTTTGGTGTGTCAGATCAGAGAGAAATACAATCTAAATTAAAAAAAAAAACGTTTTTTTGAAACGTATAAAAAATAGCACAACCTATATGCAACTTTTATTCATTTATTATATTGTGCCAAAATTCCTTTTTTATTATTATTCATAATGTGCTGTTTCTTGTTTTATAAAATATAAGCTTGCTGAACAAAGGTTTCTACATTAAATATATGTTACACAGAGCACTACCACAACAGAACAAGAGCAGATTTATAATTCAATTGTTGTCACAATAAATATTCCTCACCGTGACAAGACAGGCTCCCTTGTAGCTGTGCAGGGACAGAAAATCCGATAAGTAAATATATGAATTCAGACAGCGTGATTATAACAAAGGTCAGTGGCTACTGTGACATCTACGTGAGTGGAAAACGACTGTATAAAAGTAGTCTTGTGTCTTTTTCAAGAACGGAGATTAAAAAATATGTTATTATATTTGTACATGGATTATAGAATCAGTGCACACACTGTGCAGATTAATTGTTAACCATTAAAGCAGAGAGGATATGTTGCCTTTGTTATAAGTGAGACTAGGTTTATATTTAAGGTGACACTACAGTCACCAGAACCACTACAGCTTAATGTAGTGGTTCTGGTGCCTATAGCATGTTCCTGCAATCGGAGCACTGTAAATGCTGCCTAGTAACATCTCTAGTGGCAGTCATTCAGACAGCCACTAGAGGTGCTTCCTGTGCCTCACTGGCATCAATCATCTAAACTCTCCCCATAGAGATGCACTGATTCAATGCTGTCATGGGAGTCATACCCCAACACACAGGAAAGAGGAAACCCAGAAAAGGTGGATCAGAAAGGCGTATTACCAAGCCTTAGAATGGCCGGACTTAACGTATTTATACAACAAGAAACAGGGTCAAGATAAATCAAAGACAGGAATAACAGAAATACTCATAGTCAAGACAAAGCTGGGGTCCGGATACCAGAAATCACGAGTCAAATACGAAGCCGAGGTCAAACACAGGAAATCACAAGGGAATCACCAGGAGCACTAAACGAGGATCCAAACAGAAACCATGTTAGGGAAAAGAATGGAGGCTAAAACAAGCCTTAATTAGGCTCAAAAGAGTTCACATTGGTCCATGTCATCTCTGCGAGCTTAAAAAGCATTGGGTCTCCTAGATGACATGGTCCCTATAAGGTAATGACATCATGGCTATTTCTTCTATTATTAAAGGTTGCAGTAAGTCGCGTGAACCGAAGGTAAGTATTATATTCAGTATGTGTGGCCACATGGAGCATTCGGGCCTCGTGGCCCAAGGTCTAAGGCAAAGCGGCCACGCGGGCGCCGGGTAACGGTAAGTTTGTGACAAATTAATCTCTAAGAGCATATGTTGATTGGCGCAGCTCTGTGTTTTGCTGCGTATTCGCAATACCCTCACAATGTTTTCCTATGGGGAAGCATTGAATTGGCTGAGATCTCAACCACAGAGGTGAAGCCAGCTCGGCGCAACGTGGGAAAAAAGGTTGGTAAAATCACTTTTAATCTTCACAGAGAGGGGGCTATCAATCAGACAGCTGTTCCTGTTACTTACTCGGTTGTTTAGCTCAGTGTCATTAAACTCAAGAGGCAGCAATTGAAAAAGAGCAGCTGCCTTGCAAATATTTCTCATTGAGCTGCATTTGGAAATCTGTGATTAAACTGCCAAAGAAAGTTTGTGATGGGGCAGAAGCAGAGGTCTTGCAAAGACTCAAGACAAGAGAACTACACCTTTTGTATGCCATATTTAGATATAGTCCAATTAAAAAAAGTACTTGCAAGTATTCATTATGGATATATATTCAAAAATATTTAAAAAGCATATTTTGTATTTATTTTTCCATTGGAGTGATGATATTATGATATGTTTAGCTGTATGAGCAGAATCTCCCTAAAATAATAGCATGATAAAACTAGCAACAAAGCTGATGACACTCAGATATACCTCTCCTCACCAGACCTCTCCCCGGCCGTCCTGCAACGTGTCACTGCTTGCCTCTCTTCCATCTCTGACTGGATGTCGTCACGCTTTCTCAAACTTAACCTCTCTAAAACTGAACTCCTTGTCTTTCCTCCTCCTAATACTGATCCTCCTCTCTCACTCTCCCTTCAAGTCAGTGATATCCACATAAGTCCAACCCTACAAGCGCGCTGTCTTGGCGTCATACTTGACTCTGGTCTCACCTTTGAGTCTCACATCCAGTTTGTTGCCAAGTCCTGTAGGTTCCAACTCAAAAACATAGCCCGCATCCGCCCCTTTCTTACGCAAGATGCTACCAAGGAGCTTGTCCATGCTCTAGTAATTTCCCGCATGGATTACTGTAACCCTCTCCTGATTGGTCTCCCCAAAAGCCGTACTGCCCCGCTACAGTCTGTAATGAATGCTGCAGCTAGACTGATTTTCCTATCCAGTCGGTCCTCTCACACCTCGCCCCTCTGCCAGTCCTTACATTGGCTCCCTGTATCCTATAGGAGTCAATTCAAAGTGCTAACCAGAGGCGGCTCTCTAATTAGGCGGTTTAGGCGGCCGCCTAAGGCCTCGCGCTGTGTGGGGCCTCGCGGCCGCCTAAACCGCCATCGGGCAGACTGACATGTCGGGTCCTTGAGGACCCGACACAGGAGGGGGCCCGGCGGCTTCCCCTGTATGCCGCCGGGTGCGAGGCCCCTCCTGTCAGTCTGCCCGGGAGAGCCAGCCTTTAGTCTGCAGCTCCGCTGGGTGTGAGCTGCAGACTGAAGTGTCTTGCGATTTCTAGCCAATCAGAGCGTTGCCGCGGGTTACCACGGCAACGCTCTGACTGAAGATCGCGAGACCTTCACCATGTGGTCTGCAGCTCTGCATCCGGCAGAGCTGCAGATCGGAGAGCCCACTGGACCACCAGGGAGTCTGCCACTACTGGACCACCAGGGAGTCTGCCACCACTGGACCACCAGGGAAAAAGGTACCTGTCACCCTGCCACCCACCCTGTCACCCCATCTGCCACCCCCTCACCATGTCACCCCATCTTCCACCCCCTCACCCTGTCACCCCATCTGCCACCCCCTCACCCTGTCACCCCTTCTTCCACCCCCCTCACCCAGTCACCACATCTGCCACCCTCCTCACCCAGTCACCCCATTTGTCACCCTGCCACCACACTTGTCACCCTGTCACCCCACCTGCCACCCCCCTCACCCTGTCACCCCATCTGCCACCCTCCTCACCCAGTCACCCCATTTGTCACCCTGCCACCCCACCTGTCACCCCATCTGTCACCCTGACACCCCATATGTCACCCCATCTGCTACCCCCTCACCTTGTCGCCCTATCTGCCACCCCCTCACCCTATCTGTCACCCAGCCACCCCACCTATCACCCCCCCTCACTCAGCCACCCCACATGTCACTCACCCCACCTGTCACACTGTCAACTCCCTCCCCCTGCCACCCACCTGTCACCCCTCTCACCCTGCCACCCCACCTGTCACCCCCTAAGCCAGTCACACCACCTGCCACCCCACCTATCACACTGTCACCTCCCTCCCCCTGCCACCCACCTGTCACCCCTCTCTCACCCTGCCACCCCACCTGTCACCCCCTCACTTTGTCGCCACCCCATCTGTCACCCCCTCACTTTGTCACCCCCCTCACCCTGCCACCCCACCTGTCACCCCACCTATCACCCCACCTGTCACCCCCTCTCACCATGCCACCCCCTGTCACCTCCTTTCACCATGTCACCCCCTCTTACTCTGTCACCCACCCTGTGACCCCCCCACTGTCACCCCCTTACTCTGTCACCCCCCTCACCCTACCACCCCACCTGTCACCCCCCTCACCCAGTCACACCCCTCACCCTGCCACCCCACCTGTCACCCCTCTCTCACCCTGCCACCCCACTTGTCACCCAGCAAACCCATCTGTCACCCCACCTGTCACCCCCTCTCACCCTGCCACCTCCCTCTCACCTTGTCACCCCATCTGTCACCCCCTCACCCTTTTACCTCTCTCTCACCCTGCCACCTCACCTGTCACCCCTTTATCACCCCACCTGTCACCACCTCACACTGTCACCCCACCTCTTACTCTGTCACCCACCCTGTGACCCCCCACACTATGTCAACCCCCTTACTCTGTCACCTCACCCTGCCACTCCCCAAACAATGTCACCCCCTCTCAGCCTGTCACCCCACCTCACATTGTCCGCCCCTACCACTGTCATCCCATCTCACCCTGTCACTCCACCTCACATTGTCAGCCCCTAACACTGTCACCCCCTCTCACCATGTCACCCCTCCTCACATTATGTCACCCCCTCTCACATTGTCAGCCCCTAACACTGTCACCCCACCTCACACTGTCAGCCCTTAACACTATGTCAACCCACCTCACACTGTCAGCCCCGTCACACTGTGGTTATGAAATTTTACATGAGTGTCTGAGTGTGTGTATGTGTTAGTGTGCCAGTATGTCTGTCAGTGTATCTGTATGTCTGTGTGTGTGTGAGTCTGTCAGTGTCTGTGTGCTTCAGTATGTATGTATGTATGTATGTGTGCATGTCTGTCAGTGTATGTGTGTATGTTTGTCAGTGTGTCAGTATGTCTGTGTGTGTGTGTGTGTCTGTCAGTGTGTCAGTATGTATGTGTTTGTGTGTGAGTCTGTCAGTATGTCTGTGTGTGTGTGTGAGTCTGTTAGTGTGTCTGTATGTCTGTGTGTGTGTTTCAGTATGTCTGTCTGTATGTGTGCCAGAATGTCTGTATGTCTATGTGTGAGTCTGTCAGTGTCCGTGTGGTTCTGTATGTCTGTTTGTCAATATGTCTGTCAGTGTATGTGTGTTTCAGTATGTCCATCTGTCTGTGTGTATATGTGCCAGTATGTCTGTCAGTGTATCTGTATGTCTGTGTGCGTGAGTCCGTCAGTGTCTGTGTGGTTCAGTATGTCGTTGTGTATGTGTGTTTCAGTATAGCTGTCTGTGTCAGTACGTCTGAATGTGTATCTGTATGTTGTCCATTTGTGTTTGTGTGTGTATCTGTATGTGTCAGTGTTTGTATCTGTATATCTGCATGTGTGTCAGGTTGTGTATCTGTGTCTGTATGTGTGTCGGTGTATCTATATGAAGTCAGTGTGTGTACCTTTGTATCTGCATGTATGCCAGTGTTTGTATCTGTGTGTCTATGTGTGTGTTAGTGTATCTATATGTAGTCTGTGTGTATCTGTATGTTCTTGTGTGTATCTATATGCGGTCAGTGTGTATCTGCGTATGTGTGTCGGTAGTGTATTTGTGCGTATCTATAGGTAGTCAGGGGGGCCCAAGTAAATGCTTGCCCAGGGTCCAATCAAAATTAAAGACGGCCCTGTATACACACAAATCAACTGCTATTTTTTTCAATAATGGTGTTAGTGGGGGCCTCATCTATGAGTCTCGCCTAAGGCCTCGCCAAGTCTAGAGCCGCCACTGGTGCTAACCCATACATTTAAAGCACTGAACAATTCCAGCCCCTCTTATATCTCTTCACTGATCCAGAGGTATGCCCCTCCTCGTACCCTCCGCTCTGCCCGCGACCACCTCCTGACCGCTGCTCGCACCCGTACGGCCAACTCACGCTTGCAGGACCTCTCACGGGCGGCTCCTCTCATATGGAATAACTTGCCTACTGCCATCAGACTCTCCCCTAGTCTTCAATCATTTAAGAAGGGCCTTAAAACCCATCTCTTCAGGAAAGCGTATGGCCTCCCAGAGTAATCTCTCCCTTACATACCTGTCTCTTGCTCTCCTATGGGATAGTGCTTTGCTCTCTCCTCCAGCTCTGCTTCACTCCTACTTGATATTTCCTATCCTAATGTTTCTAATACCCCACCTCCTATAGACTGTAAGCTCATTTGAGCAGGGTCCTTTTCAACCTATTATTCCTGTAAGTTTTCTTGTAATTGTCTTATTTATTGTTACATCCCCCCCTCTCAAAATATTGTAAAGCGCTACGGAATCTGTTGGCGCTATATAAATGGCAATAATAATAATAATAATAATAATGTATATACAGTATCTCCCAACAGTCCCAGATGCAGTGGGACAGTCTGGAAAACAAGGTCCTCACATCCTGGGTTTATTCTGTAAAAGACGGACACCATACGCAAATCTCCAATAAGCTCAGAGCAAACACATTCATATCGCACATCATCAGACATACTAACCCTACCTAAACTGACGTCTATGACATATTTTCAATACAAGAATGCTTTCAAAGCTTCTAGTACAGGCATAGGCAACCTCCGGCACTGCAGATGTTTTGGACTACACCTCCCATGATGCTTTGCCATCATTATGTGTGTAAGCATTATGGGGGATGTAGTCCACAACATCTAGAGTGCCGAAAGTTGCCTATCCCTGTAATCTAGTGCATGGCCTATCTTTAGTTGAACTGGCAAGCAAAGTGTGTAAGCACATCAGATTGAGGCCCCCTTTTGGAGCATTTGTAGTAATTCCACCAGAATGCCTTCATGTGTAGATATACTACATACATATGATATATACAGTTATACTAAGCATTTATACCAGCGGTTCCCAAACTGTGCACACAGGGGTGCTGCGGAATGTTTAGCACCGGGGAAACATTACTGCTCAACAGGGACCTGGTAGAGTGCCGCTGTCGATTAAGACAGCGACCGGTCCATGTAATGTCCGATGGCTGGGAGGAAGTTTCTGTGTATGTATGTATGTATGTGTGCATGTGTATACATCCAAGCAGTCAAACACCAGCACAACATACAAGCACTCTCCTGCAATCTAACACAATTACATACAAATACACGCCTGCATACAAACTCAAAAAAATATATACAAACACATCCCTTCACTCAAACACAAATACTTCACACAAATGTACATCCACATTTAAAAGTGAACATTACATTCAGACACACACCTGCAATCAAACACAAACATTACATACAAACACACCCCTGTATTAAAACACAATAAATGTATACAAGCACCCCTTCAAACACCAACACTGTACATTACACTATAGCGCCAGTAAGTGGTGCAGCGCTGTACAGATATACAACCTAGAAATGTTGACTTGGGGTGCCTTGGGAAAATACTGAAATATTAAGGGTGCCTTGAACCTAAAAAGTTTGGGAACCACTGATTTATACTATATATACTGCAAAGTATTTTCATTGTCCTCCATGGTTGTTAAAATGCAGTCATGAAGTTTGACATGCAGAGGTTGCTTTATACTGCTAGAGGATGAGAGTGCCATTTACACTCCCTCTGCAGAGATATAGATGTACAGAATGACATGGAAAAAAACACTGAAGGGTAAAAACAACAACAACACTGGGGTAAATTACACGTTTAGTGAGGCTTTATTGGCAAAATGTTACTGGGCCACACAAACCAAGGAATAGTTAATAGTACCCTTATTCCTGAATTATGAAACCGTGTCATCCTGAAAGCTGGATTGCAAAAATTAGCTTAAAACAGATGAGTTGGGTAAAAATCCATGAGTCAGCAATGTTTTTTACTCTATGTCTCTCAGATCACCATAACTCACAGTCCAGTGAAAAGATTATAAACTTTTTTTTTTAAGTTAAATGAATTGTATTGGGTTCAATCACTCTAGGTACCAAAATTGTTCAAAAAGATTAGAGGCATCCAGCATCTCAACTCCCTGCACACATCTATACTGCAAATTAGCATTTTCCAAGTGAATTATTGGGAGGCAATGAGTTTCAACTGTTTATTTATATCTCGGAATGTATATTTTTAGCTTGGGAATTTTGACTACATGTTCCTCTCATGAGAATGACCTCGAGAATATATGAGACCTCGTGTAAACCCCTTAATGACTAGGAAACGCTGAGAAAGCAAATCTCTCTTTAAGGGGACAATCTAGGCTTTATTTCACAGATTTTTTTGATTTTTTTTAACACATAATATACAGTACATCAAAAAATATGCAGAAAAATAAAAAAAATATATAACATTTGAATTTTCTGCATTTGGTACAAATTCATATGATAGGCAGCTGAACTACAATTCCTGGACACCAAAGTCATGATAAAATATAAAGTAGTATTTTGGAGAAAAAAATGGAAACACTGCAGACTGGAACAAAATAAATTATAATGTTTAAAGTGTCTCTGTCACTGCGTTAAAATTTCTGAGTATTTTATAAAGATACAATCTTTATAAAACTCTTATACTGACTGTGTTGAAATTTCATAAAAAATTCAACAGAATCCAAAAGACAAAATAGGGTCTTATCTACAAGCCTGAAGTTAACAAAATATGAAAAAATAAACTAGCGATAGCTGTGGGAACCAGGCATCACCTTGCACCTTACAAACCTCATTAGATCCCTCGAAAACAATGACACTGTTCCAGGTGATTAAATTGGCAGGACCTGAAGAAAAAAGATGGCAGCACCCATGAGAGAACTTCAGCTAAGTATATTGACTCCAGGTTCACCTTCCCACCTGCTGAAGGCCATGCAGCAGGGTTGGGCTAGCATTAGGGCGGATGGAGCTGAAGCTCCGGGTCCATGGACAAGGCCTATTAATAAAAATAAATAAATAAATAATATATATATATTTTTATTATTACTCTTCACATGTTCTTGTTTGTGGATTAAGTATGGTAGCTGAAAAAGCATGTATGGACCGACATTCAAGTAGGGGAGCATTTTGGAAATAATGATCACAATATGGTAATTTTTTTAATAAACTCAAAAAAGCAAATGCACATGGGGTATACTAAAACGTATAATTTTTAAAAAGCCAGTTTCAATAAGATAAGGGCAGCTCTACAACATATTGACTGGTATAAACTCCTTAGTGAAAAAAAACACTGAGGATAAATGGAATCTCCTTAAACAAATATTTGGAAAGGTATATTTCTCAGTATGTACCATTGGGTAATAAATATAAAAGAAACAAATTAAAACCAATATGGCTTAGTAGAGAAGTATAACAAGAGATTAAAAATAAGAAAATAGCATTTAAATCGGACAAATCAGAGGCATCCTATATAAGATATAAAGAAGCCAATGATGCTTGCAAAAAAGCAATTAAAGTGGCTAAACTAGAAAATAAGAAATTGATAGCCAAAGAATGCAAAATCAACCCCCCAAATGTTTTCAAGTACATCAATTCTAACATGTACTCATGCCAGGCTGACCTTCCAATTCTTTGGAAAGACCTGCCCCCTTTCAGTATGAGCGCAGCCGGTTATGTGTATCGCGTCAGTGGCCCATCCTTTTACCCCGCCCACTGACGTCCTGCTTCACTGGATGCTGCTATTAGCGGGTATGGATTTACTTGAAAGATGAAATCGAGAGATTAGCATAGGGTTTGTGTTTATAATTGCATCCTTTGAGTCTTCCCTCCAGCACCACCTCCACCAGATGCATAATGATTAGGAGATATGACTGGTTTAGAGTTTTCTATCTTTAAGATTCTGTAATTAGGCCCACGATAATTGTCAGCTTTAGCCCAATAGGCTCCTATTCTGGCCCAGTCTTCAGTGAGTTAATAAAGATAACTCACCCTAGAAAACTAAACTAAAACTTAACCTACACACTTGGTACACGAGTGGCTGAAATGTAAAAATATTAACAAAAAACTAAATTAAATTATACATAATTGCATTTAAAAATAAATAAATATATTTTTACTGTATTTTCCTAACAAAACCTGTATTACAAATTTATTATTTTCTTTAGACTAGTTTTACCAAAACGCTGTTAAGAACTCTTAAATATTAAGTCTCACTAGGGAAAAAAAAAATAAGAGAACATGTTTAACTTTTGTTTTATCACTATGTACAGGGCTGCAGAATGTGATTGTACTATATAAATAATAAATGTAACACGTTTTGAAGGAAACATGACTGCAAAGGGGAGTATAATAATGCACAATATTAAATAATATACACTATATAGTAATTTGAATATTAATATATTTTTACAAACTAGTTCTAACAATCTACTCACACTGATACATGTAGACATGTGTTACCTTAGCACTTTAGCCAAATTGCATCCACATTGTAGTCACATTGCATCCACATTAGCACAAAGACACACAAAAACATGGGACAGGGACCTAGCTACCAATCGCTATAACTACTACAATAGACTTCAGTGGTTATTGTGTTTAGTGTGTTTCTTTAAATATTATGTTCTTAATATTATATTTTTTTCTTGTTAATTTCAAAGTATGTTCATAACATCTGCCAAGTTAAGGATTTGAAAAAAACAATATATATGTTTTTGTTTGTGATAAAGATGCCCTACAATAAAGATGCAGTATATAGCATAGAACGTTATAGCATGGAATAGTATATTATAGATTACTATAGTATAGTATTTTAGTAATGGCATCTATGTTCCTGTAACAGGATTAGGTGTGCAAGTTTGTACAGCCAGTAACATGACGTGCACAAATCATTCAATGTGACTCAGCACGAAAAGTCTTGCAGTGCTAAATTTGGCTCATTAGAACTTTTATGGCATTCACTTGGGTCGCTTGCATTTGCTGTTCTGAATATGGCTGTGAATAAAAGAAGTCAAGTAATTTGTGCGTCTGCCTCTCGGCTGATAAATTCACAGTCATCTCTTACAGAAGGAATGGTAATTAAGGTACTGTTCTACCCACTCTGCTGAATATAACACCGTATAACTAAATATAGCATTAGTAATGAGATCAGTATTACTTTTTGAATGAGCAAACACTGCCCCAAAATAACTATTTAATCAGGTCAAGTCTTGTCTCATTCATATTTCCTCCAAGGGAGATTTAACCCCTTAAGGACACATGACATGTGTAACATGTCATGATTCCCTTTTATTGCAGAAGTTTGGTCCTTAAGGGGTTAAAGGGCACTCTATGCACCATAATCACTGTAGATCAGTGCATTGGTAAGGTTGCTAATAGTCTCTGTGCACCGTCTCACATATTTTGTCAAGCTGTTTGGGGGCTGGGAGACATTGAATTCGCTGCTTGCTTTGAATTTGAAGGTAGCAGAGATTGATCCGGGAACAGCAGCATGAGCAGATAAGAATAAGAGACGAAGATCTAGAACTGAAATTTAATAGCACAGGAAAGCTGCCCAGGTGTGGATGTCGTACACAGGGTTTTAGCTATGTTGTGTATAATCAAATAGTAAGCATTTGTGTGCCCTAGGCCCGGTGAAGGAGGTGCTGGTTCACTTATAAAAAGGGAGGAGCATAATATAGCTTAGGGAAGGAATAAGAGAGGCAATAAATGCATCAAAAAAGTCCATATGAATCCAGAAGGTAGTAAATCTTCAAATTTGGCAACAATGACAGTCTTAATCCGATTGCGGCAAAGAACAGACCATAAAGAATACGGTGTGCAGTCAACACCAAAACAGCTCATTATCTCCAATCTCCCCCCCCCCCCATAGCAAATATGAGGCACATTCTCCCCATATCTTGCTCTAGTCCATTCCTCCAGTTCCTACCCATAATGCAGCAGTAATTTATTCTCCATCTAACCCTTCCAATAGGTCAATTTTCCCCATAACCCTGTAGTAACCCATTCTACTCCGTCTCTCGTTGGCCAATAGTAGGTCCATACTCTCCCCATCCATCCCCGTAGGCCGAAGACAACTAATTATTCCCATCCCACTCAATGGCCCAGTAGTAGACTATTCTAATTCATCATACCAAGTAGCCCTGCAATAGACGATTCACCCCCATCCCACCCTATAGCCCAGTAGTAGCCAATTCTTCTCAATCCCACCCCATGGCCTTGTAGTAGTCCATTCCCACTATCTCACCTCATTATCCCAGTAGTAGCCCAGCTCAGACTGTACTTGATGCAGTAACAGTTAGTGCAGCTCCAAAGGCTTGTGTTATACAATGATGCGTAATTACAGTGCAAGCTCTATAGAGCTAAAGTGATTGATGCTACATGGAGAATAGGTGGAGCCTACTAAAAGATGCTCATGACCCCTACACTGCAGCCTGTCTATATCCTGCCACCCCCTTCGAACTGCCAACCTCGGCCGCAGTCTAGACAAGTGAGAAAACGATCAACATGGTAATAAAATAATGAAAAAAATGTAAAACAATTGCTGTTTCGGATATTTATTTATTTATTCATAAAATATTTTACCTGGAAAGAAACATTGAGATTTCTCTCGTTTTCAAGTATTTGCCTGTGAGTTCCAAGTTTACCGTAACAAGGATTCCAAAGTTCAAACCACATCCACAATTCATGTTAATATAAATAATACTTGGCTTTTTATTGACGTGTCATTAACATTCCATTGGTAAGAGTGAATAGTCCATCATAGTATGCTAGCAGGCAGTCAACACAAACCCAGTTTGATGCTGTTCACATCTCAAAAGTGCTTATTCAAAAACATTTATGGAATTTGGAACTTTAATGATGTGTCAATAAAAGTAATATTTATATTAAAGGAACTTGTTATAGTGGCTCTGGTGCTAAGAGTGCCATGGTGGCACGACATTTTAAGGATTGAAATTTTTTTTTAATGGTTCGATTTCTTTTCTGACGTCCACTACCATCGTCCGAGAGCAAGAGATTCCTAAGTAGTCATTTCTGTTAGCTCTCCTAACAGACATCCTCAGTCAGTGAACTAAGTCCTGAATGAAATTCTTCCTTAGGAACTTCTGGCTCTTGGCTGATAGTAGTCGATCTGTACCTGCTAGACCACAGGTAAGAAGTCAATCCATTTGAAAATGGTTTGACTCCTTACAATGTGGGGGCCCTTTAACATGGCTTGTCATGACTCTAACTTGTGTATCCTTCCTGTGTAAACCAAGTACTGGGTACTATGTTCCAAGGTCTTGTCGAAAGATTTTTATTTAATCATCTATGGTATATCATAGGCCATGTCAAATTACATCGGGGCTCTGCCCCATCTTGTTACAAAAATAGACATTGTCACGATTTCCAACAATTCTGGCAGTTCACCAACATTGACACGCAATTTCTCCTCCCTTGTTTTATTCAGAGAGGCTATAATTTATCTCTCTGTGTGTTTGCAGAAAAGTGTGTGTATATGGTGCTGCTATAATAAGAGTCAATTTTAATGAAATGGGCACCCCAAGGGTGAAAATGATCCATTCTTATTGGATTGCATAGCATAGATAATACGTTTAAAAAAAAACAAAAAAAAAAAAAACACCAGAAAACCAGTAAGAGATAATATCTTTTAAAGTTCCTGTTTGAACACATAACTACATATTATATCATCAGCTTTGAGCTTTGCCCAAAGTAGGAAGGTGCATAGTCAGTCAGGGGCCCTGCATTCTGATCTGTAGAGTAGGACCTGGCAGGCACATTTAACCCAGCCCTGAAAATGTTAATATGCTAATGGGGCACCAGCTGTTGCAAGAATTTTATATGTTACAGTCACAGGTCCACACATGTGATAACTCACTTACTATAAATCTGTCATACTGCCAGTCTATCTTCTGACTAATCTCTGTCTAATTCCTATCTGCAAAGTGTCAGCTCTGCTAAGTATGAAGTGCCCTTCATAAAGACTTTTCTTATGTCCATTATGGTCTCTATAGTTTGGGATGGAGCAATCAGTAGATTTAGGAAAAAGTCATGCAGTATAAACATGCAATAATTCGATATAAAAGGTTACCATGAAAGGGACACTACCTGCACCCAGACCAATTAGCACTGCAATGTAAAATATAGCAGTTTTATAAAAGACTGCTAAGACTGCCTCTAGTGACTGTCTACCACTTGAAACACTTTGCATGAGGACTTCCATCATCAAGCAAAAACACCATAGGAAAGCATTGATTTGATAGTTTTCTATGAGAAAGGCCTAATGCACACAATATACAATTTATTGTCACTTAAATTTAAATTTAAAATTTATAAAGATACACACTCCAGGACAATCCCTCAATGTGGTAGTTAGTGTCCAATGCATTCCTATGCGCACATAGTTACGGCCCACAAGGGCATCAAATTATCAAGTATAGAAATGTGAGAGAGAGAGAGAATATATAAAGAAACAAGAAGAGTAGCTGTAATAAACAGTGAGAACTTGAAAGAATCAAGTGGAAAGTGGAAAGTGGAATGGTGGTGGAAAGTATGGGTCCCTCGGACGTAGAGGCCATGTTGCATTATTATGGCCCCCCCAAGTCAGCTCTCTCACAGATGAGGGTTGCTGTGAGAAGTGGGGAGTAAACTCCGAAATCATGATCCAAGTGGGAGAAAACAGTACTGTCCGCCCTTGGGGTCCAACTAGGCCCAGATTGCACAGTTGGGTCTCCAACTCTGGATAGCTATGTGCTCTATACTTAGTACCAAGGTACGTGAATAAGAGTACCCTCTGTATCCGCATCAGTAGAGAATATCCCTAGTATGAAGCTGTTCCAGAGCTTTTCTCCAATTAAGAGAACTTCTTGTGAAGTCTGGGAACATCAATAATGTGGAGCTCTCAAAGAGTAGTGAAGTTTTCCCTTGGACTGCTGGGGAGCAGGGCCTTGTCTTGGAGGGACTAGAAGTGGATAATGAGGTCTGCAGTCGCAGACACTGGCTTTGGCAGAAAAAATATGCCATTGCGCTTCACCATTTTCGCTTGTTTGGGTAGTACCAAGACTAGGAATAGGAGTCTTACAAAGTTTGGTAAGTCAGTGATGACTTTGGGGGGAGCGGGGGCGTTTTAACTTTCTTCTTCTTGCCTACTTCTTTCCTCTCTTTGTCCTATTTCTTATTCTCTCACGCATGTTCTCGCAAAGATGGAACAACGATATGGAGCATTTGAGCATTGGGAGGATTTGGTTGTGACAGAGAGGAGAGGTAGATACATACGCAGCTCCCTTTTTTAGCCCTTCTTTTATTTTGTTCTATAACTGAATATGAGTGGAACACACACACACAATGGGAGAGGATATGTAGCCACCATAGAGTATAATTTTGAGTAGCAGTGCTGAGGGAGCATGGTCACTCCTATGGATAATGCGGGACCTAACATTGTCATATTGATGTAGACCTTGGGTTCTTCTGGGGAATATGTGACGGTGTAGGATCATTTTAAAGATAAGCACTCTTGATGATTTTACCATGGTTCCAGGTTAATAAGTGGTAAAGAAAAAGACCATTTAAGCAAGTCACTGTTATTTATAAGTATCCTTAAATTGAGTCACAATATGATTGTTCCCCATGTATAAAGCTATGTACATTAACTCATGTTCATTCCCATCAAGACCTGCGTATCTCATCTGGTTCTTTATTTTCTGTTTCTGAAAAAATCTATTTGAATACAAAAATAGATTTTCAAAAAAAGTTAGGCCAAGATTTATCAGAAGTGTTTTTTTTTAAACTATTGGTTTATTGGACAGCATAAATTCTGCTCTGAGCAGAGGTTTCTGTGACTTGTGGTTCAGTTATCAGAGTTGTACTTGTTAGTGTAGTTATCATCTTTCTATCAGTTAGCTGAACTACAACTCTGTATTGTCCCTTGATGACATGTACAGCTGTGTTACCACACACATTATTATTGCAGGTTGTGAATGACAAAGTGAAAGAAAGCTGGCTTAAGATACAAAATGATGCAAAATATTGTTTTAAATATACAAAACTGAACATGAACAAATAAGAGGAACCAATTTAGATGAAAATCTGTAAAATGCATAAACATTGTATTGTTGCCAGGGATGTCCCTTTAAACCAGTGAATGTCCCTTTAAACCAGTGAATCCACATTTATCTGACTGTGCGACCTTTTGAGCGACCTTTTATCCTGTATTTGGTGAGCGTCTGTCTGTGTTGTGATTAGAACTTGTTGGGTATAGTGCAGTTAAAAAACAAACAAACAAAAAAAGCCCTTAAAAAGAGTTTTCTAGGTCTTTATGTGACAGTTGGAAGCCATATTGAGTGGTTACTGAGGAGTCAGTTAGTAAAGCGGATATGTGCATTACCGAAAATAAGTATTATATTAATATAACTATATAAGCAATATCTAACTTGTTAACAAGTGCCTCGGACAGTGTGTTACAGATGTGGTGACAAAAAGCCACATGCAATTACTTGCACGTTTAAGAATAGCGCCTGTTTTGTGCGTGGGAAGAGTGGTCATACGAAAAGAGTATATGCAGAAATAGCTCAGACAGAAATACAACTAAGAAAGACAAGTCGTGTTCAACTTTTCACAAACCACAAGCAGATTATACAAGTTTGTGACATTATACAAACTGCAAATCTACAGACAAATCTAGAACTGCAAGCAAAGGTTTGTATAGATGGTGAATCTCTCACTATGGGAGTAGATAAAGTCTCTGTCATCACATCTGGTGATTGGGACAGGCTGGGACTAAAATACCCAATTGTTCCAAAAGGCACAGCTGTCACCGTGCAAATGTATTAGATAATAAAACCTGTTGGGTGTGTATCCCTTACTGTGACGTTTAATGGTATATCTCAAACTCTCCAACTCTACATTTTACCTAACGGAGGACCATGGTAGATCATGGATCACAGCTTTGGACATGCCAACATTACCACAACAGTTACCTCTTAATAAACTAATAGAATAAAATAAGAGTTCACATTCTACTTAGATTGAAACACTAAACTAAAAATATAAGACTGTGATGGGGCACTAGTTTTAGTCAAAGGCAAAAAAAAAATCAGCATCACTTAAGGACAAAGGCTATTCCAAAATTTTGTAGACCAAGAGTTGTACCTTTTGCACTGAAACCTAAAATTGATGCAGAACTAGAACAATACAACAGCATGGGATTATTATTCAATTTTCCAGCAGTGAATGGTCTTCCCCAACAGATACTGTCAGAACCAAACTGGGGACATTCGCTTTAGAGGATATTTTAGAGTGGCAATCAACCTCCAATTAATTGTTGATCAATATCCATTACCACGGATTGAAGAATTGTTTAGTTCCCTTGTGGGTAGTGAAATGGATATAGTCTTAAATTAGAGGGGCAAAAGTTTAAAAATAATTTCAGGAAGTATTACTTTACTGAGAGGGTAGTGGATGCATGGGATAGCCTTCCAGCTGAAGTGGTAGAGGTTAACACAGTAAAGGAGTTTAAGCATGCGTGGGATAGGCATAAGGCTATCCTAACTATAAGATAAGGCCAGGGACTAACAAAGTATTTAGAAATTAGATGGGCCGAATGGTTCTTATCTGTGGTTCTTCTATGTTTCAAAAATACACAATATGCTATTAGAGAAAATTTATTGATACTTACCGTAATTTTCTTTTCCTGGCTATTATTCATGGCAGCATTTAACATATGGGTTTAGCTCCTCCCTCTAACCCTCAGGACAGGAAACACAAACAATCAAACAATTAAGCCTACCTTCCCCCAGTATATAAGGTACCCCAGTATCCTCCACACCTCAGTCCAGTAACAAGACAAATAAACCAAGATAGGGTGGGAGACCAAATGCTGCCATGAATAATAGCCAGGAAAAGAAAATTACGGTAAGTATCAATACATTTTCTCTATTCCTGGCTAATCATGGCAGCATTTAACATATGGGATTCCCAAAGCAATAACCACTCAGGGAGGGTAAGTCATGCTACAAAAATTGTTTAATATCCACTTAAGGCTTAAAAGAGTTCAAGACCGACAGGCCAAACTCTGAATCCAAATGAGAAGAGACATCCACTCTGTAGTGACGTACAAAGGTCCTCAACGATGACCAATTGGCAGCTTTACAGATGCTCTCTGCAGGAACTCCTGACTCTGCAGCCCATGAAGTAGCAATGGACCTTGTGGAATGTGCCTTGATGTCCTTGGGAACTGGAACCTGTTTCGCTCTGTAAGCTCTAGAAATAGCCTGAACCGTCCAGGAACGAAGGGTAGCTACAGAGGCTGCTTCACCTTTACGAGAACCCCAAGGTATCACAAACAATTGGGGAGACTTCCTCCAATTAGCTGAGCGACCAATATATGTGGAAAGACATCTCCTCAGGTCTAGCGTATGGCATCTTTCTTCTTCAGGAGAAGATGGCTCCTGAAAATACCCCGGCAGGACAATCTCCTGATTCAGGTGGAAGGATGTAACAACCTTAGGAAGGAACTCCGGTCTAGGCCGTAGCACAACTCTATCATCGAAGAAGGTAGTGAACGGTTCCTCAGATGACAGTGCTCTAATATCTGACATTCTCCTAGCAGATACCAAGGCCAGCAACAACAGGGTCTACAGAGAAAGAACCTGCATAGGGACTTCATCAATAGGTTCGAACGGATGTTCCGTCAAGGCCTGCAGAACCAGAGGCAGATTCCAAGGAGCCGAGAATCCCTTGATAGGAGGTCTAATCCTAATGACTGCTTTGAAGAATCGAATCACCATAGGATTTAATGCCCAACGAACACCAGAAAGAGCTGAAAGAGCCGAGCAGTGCACTTTAAGCGTGTTAAGTTGAAGGCCTCTCTCCAGGCCTGCTTGTAGGAAACCCAAACCCTGAGATACGGAAGGGGAACTTAAATCTTGAACCGTGGAATTACCCCATCGTGCAAAGGCTTCCCATACTTTATGGTACGTAGAAGAAGTAGAAGGATTCCTGGAACGTAACAGGGTTGAGATAACCTGGTCTGAAAGGCCATGTTCAACTAGAGACTTCCTCTCAATAGCCATGCATGGAGCCTGAATTTGTCAGGCTCCGGATGAAACACTGGTCCCTGAAACAGCAGGTCTTCTGAGACTGGAAGTTCCCAAGGCAGGTCCATCGATAACCTCTGTAACAGGGGAAACCAAGGGCGGCGAGGCCAGAAGGGAAGGACCGCTATCACCTTGCAATGTTCCTTGGAGATCTTTCTCAGAACAGCGTGTATGAGGGGAATCGGAGGAAAGACATAAGCCAGATTGAACCCCCAATTGATGGATAGAGCATCTTGAGCAACCGCCTTCGGATGGTATCTCCTCGACACAAAGCATGGTACCTGCGCATTCCGAATGGTCGCCATGAGATCCACTTGGGGCAGACCCCACCTCTGGACCAACTGGGTGAAGATCCTCCTGGAAAGTTGCCATTCTGAAGCTTCTATCAGGTGTCTGCTGAGGAAATCCGCTAATACATTCTCCTTCCCTGGAAGATAGGTGGCACACAGGCCCTCCACATGATTCTGAGCCCAGGTCATAATGGGAACGATTTCTCTCATCAGGGCTACACTCCTTGTTCCGCCTTGATGGTTTATGTAGGCAGCAGCTGCTTTGTTGTCCACTCTCAACTTGACCCAGCAATGCCTGATGACATGTTGAAAATGAAGAAGGGCCAGGAAAGTAGCTCTTAGTTCTCTGATGTTGGAAGGTAAGCATTGAGTTTTCGGAGGCCATTTTGCTTGAAAAAATCTATTGCCTAAATGCGCCCCCCAACCTGTCAGACTGGCATCCGTCGTAATGACCACCCAATCTATTTCCCGCAGGGGGAACCCTCGGGAGATATTTTCCCACGACATCCACCAAAGGAGCTTCTGTTTCAGAACCAAAGGAATGCGAATCAGCATCTCCCAATCCCTTGAGCTGGTCCTGAAATTTTCCAGAAAAAATTGCTGAAGAGGGCGAAGGTTCCACTGAGCCCACCTGACAAGCTCTATTGTGGAGGAAAGAGTCCCCAGGAGCCTCATAAACTCTCTTGCCGAGGCTGAAGTCTTCAGTCTGAAGTCCCTTATCCGATCTTGCAGCACGATCTTTCTGTCGTGTGCGAGGGATACAATCGCCGTGTCTGTATTGAAATTTGCTCCCAGGAATATCAGTTCTCTTGAAGGATGCAAGTGACTCTTCTCGTAATTGATGAGCCAGCCGAAATGAGAGAGAGTGTCGAGGACTAGTCGTCTGTGTTGAAATATTAATCCTCGGTCCGGGGCCACAACCAGGATGTCGTCCAGGTAGTGGAACACCGCTACACCTTCTTTTCTGAGCAAGGCAATGATGGTGACCAGAACCTTCGAGAAGGTCCTTGGGGCCGTACTTATACCAAACGGAAGGGCCTGAAATTGAAAGTGTTCTTTCCGGACACAAAATCTGAGAAACCTTTGATGGGCGATCGTGATCGGGACATGAAAATAGGCATCCCTGAGATCTATAGATATCATCCAATCTTGGTGATGAACAACAGGAATGATGGAGCGAATGGATTACATGCGAAATCTTCTGACTCTTAGATAAAGGTTGAGCTGGTGGAGGTCTAGAATAGGTCTCCATTTTCCTTCCGGCTTCTTGACCAAAAACAGGGGAGAATAATAACCCTGGAATCTTTCTCTTATGGGTACAGGCACGATGGCTTTTTCCATAAGCAGATTGTAGACATAAAGATTCAGAATCTCTCTTTTTTGGATGTTGGCAGGAAGCCTTGTGCAAATAAACCTTGGTGGAGGCGGATATTCTTCGAATTCCAGATGATAACCTCCGCTGATAATGGATCTCACCCAAGCATCTGGAATGATTTCCCAGGCCCTCTGAAAGAATGAAAGACGTGCTCCCACTCGAGGAGCCTGGAGTAAGCCACCTTCAGAACTGCTTGTTGGGGCGAAAGGAAGAAGTCTGCGTCTTGCCCCTAGAGGATTTTACATTCTGGCCGCTCTTCCAATTGGAATGCCTCGAGAATTCTCTGCCCGGTCTGTAGGTCTTACTTTCCCTAAAGTAGCCTTGATCCCTGAAAGGTCTGCGGTCCAAATGAGGTCTCTTAGGACGTCTATCTTGTGGCAGCATAACCTGTTTAACCTCGGCCGCTTTTTTAATAGCTTCATCCAGCGGTTTTCCAAAAAGCACTTCCCCCATAAAGGGAAGTGAGCATAAATTATTCTTAGAGGAAAGGTCTGCCCCCCAGGACCTCAGCCAAAGCGCCCTTCTAGCGGTGACTGAATGAGCCATAACCTTAGAAAGAATTCTAATGAGGTCAGTGGAGGATTCCAAAAGCCAGTCACTGGCGAGTTTGATATCTCTTAAGGATTCAGCCAACTGACGTCTACTAACACTTTTATCGATGTCATCATCCAAGTCAAGCAACCAGGAACACATGGCTCTAGACAAAGCAGAAATGGATACAGCCGGATGGCAACCTAAACCTGCTGTCATAAAAGCTTTAGATAAATCAGTGTCAATCCTTTTATCCATGGGCTCCTTAAGGGAAGCATTGCTATCAATCGGGAGCATAGATCTTTTAGCAACCTTAATGATAGGAGCATCAACTTTAGGAACCGTAGTCCACATTCTGGAATCCTCCTCTTTGATCGGATATAACTTCGAAAGCCTTCCTTGACTAGTAATCCTCTTGCTGGGAATTTTCCACTCGTTCGTCATCAGTTCTTTAATAGAGCTGTGAACTGGGAAGGAAGGTCTTTTCTTATGCAAATCACCAAAGTGTCTGTCAGAAGCTGAACATTCTTTGGCCTCTTCTGGCAAATACAATGTTCTTCTAACAGCCATAATCAAATGCTCCATAGTTTTGGAGTCCAAGGAGCAAGGTTGTTCCATATACTCCTCTTCACTGGAAGAGATTTGCTCTAAATCCAGGTAAGCTGAAGGCTGTCTGTATTCATCTTCAGACTGATCTGAATCAATGCCGAAGGTCTCACCTCTTGATCTCTTATTCTTGTGAGATTCAGCAATTCCCTCCACCACCGCTTGTTTAATCCAGTAAGCCATATCTGTGGCTGAGGAGGTAGAGGCTTGCGGTGACTTCTGGCGATCAGATTCTCCTGCGACCATGGCTAAGCATCTTCTGCAGAGCCTGCAGTTATCCATAGGCCTTGCTCCACATCCAGGGCAGGCTGCCGGTTGTTCCCTTCTCCTCGATGGGGATCTGGGACAGGACCGGTCACGAGGGCTGTAAGACACAGAAGTCATGAGACTGTACCCTCTATGCACTCTTTTTAGTAACGTGAAGAAAAAATAAAAATAAAAATGTTGCTCACCTATGACCTATTGCAGATCTCGTTGATTTTGCAGAAGGGGATGATGGATCCATACTGACTGTAGGGCTAAGAACATTAAAAAAAAATAATGTATTCTCAGCCCAATATTATGAAGCTTTGTAAAAAAAAAAGTAATTCACTTACCTGCAGAGCTTTAATAACAGCCTACTAGAGCACTGTATCTTTGAAGGGAAAGAAAACAAGCGTTTTTTAGTCTAAATACCGCCATTTCAAATTTCCCGCTCTGCCCCTTTAAAGGATCGCACATGCTCACTTGGTCGCGAGATCGCGAAACCGCCATTTTGGATATGGGCAAAATTCACTCTGAGTCCGGTCGGACGCATTGCGCATGCGCGAGCGTCTTACCTTCATGCTGATCGTCTGAACGAGGTCTGCATCACACACAGGACGCCAGAGGATTCCCACAGCCTGTGGAACTAACCACCCAGGCTCCCAGGGGTTCCCAACTCCGTGGAGAATGGGCTACATGTGCCTGGGCTTCCTGAGGAGGGAGGCTGACCTCCACAGGGACAAGACCATATCAAACATGGTCAGGTGAACAAAAAAAAAAAAATTTATCCAGATAAAACTGGAAAAAATAAATAAAAAACTGTCCTAGGGCTAGGAGGACAGGAAAAGACTGAGGTGTGGAGGATACTGGGGTACCTTATATACTGGGGGAAGGTAGGCTTAATTGTTTGATTGTTTGTGTTTCCTGTCCTGAGGGTTAGAGGGAGGAGCTAAACCCATATGTTAAATGCTGCCATGATTAGCCAGGAAATACCATATATTCCACATAGATTCCATATAACTCTGGGGTTTATTCTCTATCCAGTGAAATGCATTATACATTTCAAAATATAGGCCAATATGGTAACTCTGTTATCCTTCCAGCTTCATCATTTTGAAAAAAATATTAGCTGTATTCTACAAGTCTTGGTTTCTGAATAAACCCATGCAATGTGTATGGATGCTCATTTGCATTGTTTGTTTGAGTAGAATCAGTGAAAATGTGTGTGTGTACTTTTATGTTACTATGCAATGCAAGGATGCATGTTAAGGCATTGCAAGTATGTGTCAATGCGTGCATGTGTGTGTGTGCATGTGTGCATGAACGCAGGGCTGTGTTTGTATATGGTATCATTCCCCAATGGTTCCATGCCCACAGAGAAACCATACAAAAAAAGCATATTACCAATGATATTAACTTTGTAAAGGCTGATTCTTGCAGTTGTAGCTGATTTGGTCTTTAAATGTATCGGTTCCAAAAGAGCCACACTGATTATATGTCGAAATGATCAATCATTACATGATATTCTCAGCTGATGCCATTTAATCAACTAGTTGGCATTGTATAAAATAACAATCTGATCTCACTGTTTGAACTCGGGTTACCAGATGGAATAAAAAATAAAAAAAATAGGGATTTTTGTTTTGTCCAACAAAAGAAAGTAGGGCAGTGGTAATAGCACATGGAACCGAAACAGTCTGTGATAATCTATGTTTATAAAAATAATATCAGTCTGACAGGGATGAATAAACCAGCAGTCACACCATTTACCAAATGGCATGACGCCTGGAGCAAAGTATATTCCAGCTATAAATCAGCTTTCAGACTAAACAAGGAACATAGACACAATGTCACCAGAGTATCCACCAAAAAAAAAAAAATAGAATATAGGGGTTGTGAACTTTTATCTAAATTGGAAGGTAACTAACCTAGATTGGACAAGCGATTACTAGTAACTCCCTCCCCCTCCCAAATAGTCTAATTTCAGCAAATTGGACCATACGTGAGAGTAGGAAATAGTATTTCAATGTACCAAGACTAACATCAGAGGAGCAGATGAGACTATATACAGCATATGGGTATTAGACGAGATGACATCGTGGGATTAGTGTCTACACAAAATATACTACTTAAAACTTTTCAAGAGTATTTAAAATTACCTCTTATAGTACCCAAATAATGAGTCCTAAACTAATTTTAACATGTGCAGTGGAGGTAGCATTTGCCAGAACAGTTTTGGGCCCAAGGATATTGAGGTACTTTGATGGAACGGTAGGCATAACACAGTTTGGCTACAATGTATATCTAAACCCCCTTAGTTTTCCCTTTAAGGGAAACTCCAAGCACCAAAACAAGTTAATGAACTGATTTTGGTTTATAGATGACGCCCACGCAGTCTCACAATAATATGCCATATATTAAACCACTTTGTTTATTCAGCCTTAGTCACACCTTCCCTGGCTGCGACTCACACACTTCCTTTCATACTTCCTGAAAAAAGCCCACTTTTTAGGTTCCGTTTGCACAATGTGTTGAATATAGAATTTCTTATTTCCTGCTCTGTTAATTGCTTAATAGAGCCTGCAAGAGCTTTCTGTGTTAGTTCAATTTAACAAAGTAATCCTGGATAAACCTGGAACAAGCATTCGTAACAATATTCTTAGGGTTCTTGATGTGGCAACTTGTAGCTCTCCCCATGCTCTTTGCATCCTTTTACTCCTTTTCTGCGTTTGATCTTTTTGGCTTTTCTCTTTCCCTTAGCCCTGCTGTTTATCCTTATAAATTGAATTTGCTGCAGAAAAAGCATTACGTCATGCTTTGCAGAAGGGAACATTTGATGATACATGCTTAGATTCTTGCTGCACTTCAAAAAAGACTTTAGGAAAGGTATTATAAATGCAATTATGCATACAACTATGTAGTCCTTATTTTTCCAATTTGATGCAAAATTTCCAGTGATGTTTCAATTTGGTTCTTGGAAGTGTCTGTAATTATGCCTTTTTGTGTATTATGTAAAATTTTTTCTTAAATAAAGAATTGGACAAAAAGAAAAAAACTGAACTTTTAAAAATCTTTTTATGGTGCCAGGGGAGGTGTGGTTAGGTCACATAAACAAAGTGACAATTCATAGATTGCAAGCTTATTTGAGCAAGGTCCTCTTCGCCTCTTTTCTCTATGAATATTATTTTGTATGCCAATTACTTGTCAAATATCTCCACTCTACAATGGTAAAGCAGTGGAGTTGAGAGAAATTAGTTTCAGCCGCTTCAGCCAAGTCAAATTCATTTTAACCCACACCCAATGAATAGGAATCTACAGGTAAATCCTAAGTGAATCGATTTGTTCGAATGTGGATTAAAAGGAATTTGATTCAGATTAAATTTTTGCACGTCTACTACGGAATATGTTGGTGCTATATAAAAGATAAAATAACAAAAATGATTACTACAGTAATTCCTAAATGGCAGAGAATTGAGCAGTGAGACTGCAAGGCTGTACACCAAGACTGCTTAATTAAGCTAAAGTTGTTTTGGTGCCTATAGTGTCCATTTAAATAGCGCAGGCAATAATAAAAAAAAAAGCCAGTACTTTTTATTTCAAATATATATATATATATATATATATATATATATACATACATACATACACACACATACACATAATGTAATAACAATAAACATGTCGACAATACACATTGATAATACATGAGTTTTTACAACA
Source organism: Pelobates fuscus (assembly GCF_036172605.1). Lineage (NCBI taxonomy): Eukaryota > Metazoa > Chordata > Amphibia > Anura > Pelobatidae > Pelobates > Pelobates fuscus. The sequence goes on from NC_086321.1 coordinate 346,309,043, forward strand.
ATGACAATATAATGAACATAAAAAAAGAAAACAGATTCAATTCAAAAATAAGTCAATATTTTTTTCTCCACATATGGGGAAAAAAGCGATTTATTGGATTTATTGGCTCTGCTGCCCTGATGAGTCAGCTACATGCCATACTGGTTTTAGGTTTGTGTTACCAAAAAAAAGAAAAAAAAAAAAGAAAAAAAAAAAGGAACACGATTGGGTTTCAGAAGAAAAACCACAAAACGCTCTTAAAACTCAAAGAATACATGATTGAAAACAGTCCCATGACGAGTAGCTCCTTTCTGTCTGTCCTTTCAATTATATATATCAGGGCTTGCACAGATGTAAGTGCTAAGTTTATTCAAGGAGAAATTCTTCTTTTCAAGTTTACCTTTTTATTTAAAATTTATAGAGACAGAAATAGTACAGATCAACAAGCAGCATGGGTAAAAGTTTGGTGCACAGACATGGTACATGCCTTGTGGAACACAAAGGTAGTAGAAGTCTCAATGGGAAATTCTTTGCCCTAGATACACTGGTCTATTCATCCATTGCACACTCACAGGTGATTTGCTATTGTCATTATGCATTGAAAACAGCAAATTTACAGAAACAAATATCATAACATAAATAGTACACCATCATAAATGGTAAACCATTAGGGCACCTAATCCCATCTAACTGAAAGTGGATATAAACATAGTGGGTCGTAGATTCCATCAGTGTCACCCAGGTTTTGTGAGCTAGAGTATACCGCTTCTTGAGTGTACTTTGTCATTCTGTTAGACTAACTTACTAGTAATTCCTGCCTCCAGTCTGCCCATCACCTCACTTTTTTCTACACAATTTTTTACATGGGTTGAAAGGAACAATGCAAGCACTGTAGTGGTTATGGTGCCAGGAGTGCCCAGCCCTCCATCACCACTTTTTTTTTTTTACATTTATTTATTTTCAACACGGAGGTTCCTTGGTTTTTGCTCTATCTCAGCTTAGGCTGATGTCAGCAATGGGGCGGGGGTGGAGTGGGCAAGCTAATGCGCATGCGCAGCAACACTGGACATGCTCATGCAAAGTGTGAAGATGTCTAGTGCCATTTCACAAACTCCATAAACCACCAGGAAGTACCTTAACTCTGCAATGTAAATATTGCAGTTTCTCACAAACTGCAAAGTTTTGCATTGCAAGGTTAAAAGGGACACTGTAGGCACCAAGACCACTTCAGCTCATGTCCCATAACCATGCAAAAGTAATTATTGCAGTTTCTGAGAAACTGCTATAATTACCTTGCAGGGTTAACTCCTCCTCTAGTGGCTGTCTACCAGACAGCCGCTGGAAGGACTTCAGGAATTAAAACGGACCTTTGGTCCGTTATCTGACGCTGGACCTCCTCATGCTCTGCATATGGTTTCCTCTATGGGAAAGCATTGAATACGCTCCAATGGGGAAATCATAATGCGAGCGTGGCCATTGCTTCGCATGTGCATTAGGTCTCCACTGCCAGCTGACGCCGGGAGAGGAGCATGGGCGAAGCTTGACCCAGCGCCAAGAGACATCGGCGCTGGATTCAGGTGAGTGACTGAAAAGGTTTTAACCCCTTCAGCCACGCGTGAAGGATGGGGACACTGTATGATTCTACAGTTCCGGGAAAACGGGTTTTGTTTCCTGGCACTATAGAACCCCTTTAAGGGAACAGAGTCACTGCACCCACACCACTTTTTCTACACAATTTTTTACATGGGTTGAAAGGAACAATGCAAGCACTGTAGTGGTTATGGTGCCAGGAGTGCCCAGCCCTCCATCACCACTTTTTTTTTTTTACATTTATTTATTTTCAACACGGAGGTTCCTTGGTTTTTGCTCCATCTCAGCTTAGGCTGATGTCAGCAATGGGGCGGGGGGTAGAGTGGGCAAGCTAATGCGCATGCGCAGCAACACTGGACATGCTCATGCAAAGTGTGAAGATGTCTAGTGCCATTTCACAAACTCCATAAACCACCAGGAAGTACCTTAACTCTGCAATGTAAATATTGCAGTTTCTCACAAACTGCAAAGTTTTGCATTGCAAGGTTAAAAGGGACACTGTAGGCACCAAGACCACTACAGCTCATGTCCCATAACCATGCAAAAGTAATTATTGCAGTTTCTGAGAAACTGCTATAATTACCTTGCAGGGTTAACTCCTCCTCTAGTGGCTGTCTACCAGACAGCCGCTGGAAGGACTTCAGGAATTAAAACGGACCTTTGGTCCGTTATCTGACGCTGGACCTCCTCATGCTCTGCATATGGTTTCCTCTATGGGAAAGCATTGAATACGCTCCAATGGGGAAATCATAATGCGAGCGTGGCCATTGCTTCGCATGTGCATTAGGTCTCCACTGCCAGCTGACGCCGGGAGAGGAGCATGGGCGAAGCTTGACCCAGCGCCAAGAGACATCGGCGCTGGATTCAGGTGAGTGACTGAAAAGGTTTTAACCCCTTCAGCCACGCGTGAAGGATGGGGACACTGTATGATTCTACAGTTCCGGGAAAACGGGTTTTGTTTCCTGGCACTATAGAACCCCTTTAAGGGAACAGAGTCACTGCACCCACACCACTTTAATGAGATGAAATGTTCTGGATGCTTATACTGTCCCTCTGAAACATGCAGTTATAATACCTGTCAATTCCTCTTCACTTCTAATTACGTTACTTTTTAGAACTTATGTTTTTAAGTACTCAAGATTGTAAGCACATTCTAAGGTCATTACGTTGCTCCTTGACATGACCATTGCTTTCGGTAGATCTATTAAACAATAAGCGTTTTAGAGCAAAAAAAAAAAAAAAAAAAAAAAAAAGGTCCTATTGCACCATAACATTCATTAATGACAATTCACATTACACAGCGTTTCCTGATTGAGAAAGAGAATGCATAGAAAGAGAAAGGTTGATGATTGACACATTCAGCATGCTCCAAAAGCAAAAAGGCAGGTTAGAAACTGATAGCGAGGGATGAATCAGCGTGTGATGACTTCCATTTTAAAGCAATTGAAGGAACACCCCAACGACTTCATCTCGATGTTATGGTGCTGGGAGGTCCTGAGCGTCTTCTTACCTTAAAGGGTTAAACCATTTCTAAAAGTGCTTTACGATGGCACCCATCCTCCAGGGCTTTCTTCCTCCACCTCTAGTCCCGGCTTCAATGTTTCTCAATGGGAGCTTTTGTAAATGATAAAACGCCAAGGCCTTCCGGTAGATGTCAATGACATCATTGCGATGAAGTCAACATGGTGCCCAGAGTGTTCCTTCAAGGTTCCAAGTAGAAGGGAGTAAAGAGTGAAAACAATATCTGACATTGTAAGCAGAGAATGTGTCAACAATGAAAGAATGGTGAAAGATTAGGGAAGTGTTTTATTTTTATTTTTTTAAGTAGAAGAGTTGAGTTAGGAGACAGGGAAGTAGTAATGAGTTGTAGCAGATTATTTTGCTGACCCCAAGGAAGGTAGAGTGCTGATGGAAATATGAACAGACGGTTGCTAGTGGAGACAGAATATGAAGAACTTCTACCTTCCTGAATGTACCTTTTTTTTTCTTTTTTAGATGACTTGTGATCACAGCACTAATATGCATGTGTTTGGCAACTGGAACAGAAACTTGCTTTAAACTCTGCACATTAACAACTGGACTGCTATACATAAGGAAAGTACTTTTACTCATGTGTTTTAGAAAAAGTAAAGCACTATGGAATAAAAATAAATAAATTTAGACACAGGCAGCTTTATAGAAGGAGAATGGACAAAAGTATTTTTGGTGACAGATCTGCTTTATGTAGGTTGATGTAACGAGGCTAAAGCTCCCAAACATACTAGTCTGACAGCAGTTACAGCCAAGGAAACCTCAACATACAAAATACATTGTACAAGGGATGTGTGAGGTTTATAAAGGGAACATGGATACATGTAATGTGACATTTGTCAAAATAATACCTCCCCCAGAATTGTACTAAATCTCTTTACAAACATTTGACAACCCACTTTATAAATCAAGAACAGTGCAGCACGCTTCCTGTATATGAACATCCATAAGTTCTTTAAAAACATCACATTCACAATAGTTTGTCTGGAGGCAATCTAAAAATAAATCTTAATTAAAACAGCAGAGACACCTACTGGTGATATAATAGCATTGCCTCAAAAAGTGCTACAGCTGGTTTATTTCCCCAATTCTTCCACATGACCTATTTCACAAAGGCCCTGGGGGGGTGGGGAAATTTAACGGTTTAGAAGCTGAACAAAACATTAAAACCATTTGTGATGCCTGAAATGTCACGGACTTCATGAACGGACATGGATTATGAAGTCCGTGACATTTCAGGCATCACAAACACAAATTTAAAGATTCCCATAACACTTGCGTATATTGATCCACTTCTTCGCAAAACGTGGATATTAAATGCGGCTAGTATGACATTGCATATTCAAAATGCAGCACTACTTTGACATCTGTAACACTGCTGGTTCAAATTGTATCTTTAAGCTTGTTCTTCTAAGCATATTCTTCTCAGACTGCCTCGGTCTTTTGGTGAACCTTACGGTTTTGGCCTTGACCCCTTGTTCTTCTCCACTACAATGCTTCCCAAACATTAGATTTCCTCCTTCCCTCTGCGGCTAAACCCGGCCACTTTCACTTAAAAGGACATTGCGAAGATCCATTAGTACTGGAAGTGTTAAACTTGCATTATCAGTGTGAATGTTTGAGGTTTTCTCTGGGTACAGCCCAAGTTTATTAAAACGATTCCTAAACAGTTTGACAATAAAACCAGGGATAGTGCCAAAGCATGCTATGCAACACAACTAATACCAGTGAGCTATAGTGAGAATGTTGCTTAGACTCAAAAAAAATTTAAAAATTAAATAAAGTGTGCAGTAATCGTAGAAGCCCTGTACTTGTTCATATATGTACCATACAATCCTTGTCACAGCTGTTGGGGCATTGCAAGAGTGTGTGTTAAACATATGCACCACAAAAATAAAGAATTTAAAAAAAATAAAAAGAATGTTGCTTAGAGTGTTCCTTTAAAGCCTTGAGATGGCAAATAAAGAATTAAACATTGAATAGTACACATTTAAGCTTTAAAACCCCTTTTATCGTCATGGAACAATGGAGTGTAATAAGAAACTTCTCATAAACAACAATTAAGCGATACATATGCTTAGCAGTTGGCATATTTTGCATGATATATTCCAAAGCTTTAAAGCAAAAGACAAACGAAATGTAAACGTTTAAACAAAATCTAAAAACAAACTTTGAATGGACTTAGACCTCACTTTAAGTGCTAATTAGCTCAAATTGGTATAATGTCTTGATATAGCACAACAACTATAGAATATTGGTAAGTCGCAATGGAGGGATTGGACCACTGACCCAAGTCAAGTACCAATCCGTAAATACAAAAGTCGAGTTAATTTTGGACTGAGTGGAGTGGACTAGTGAATGGATAAAGGGTTGCCACGTAATTAATGAGTTGGTGAAATAAGAAAAGATTTACCCGAAACTCCTGATATATAGTGCGACTTATATCAAGATTGTTTCAATTTCCACACAACCCCAAAAGCAAATAAAAGTTTGCTCGGCTTGTCCCACACTTTAACCCCTTAAGGACCAAACTTCTGGAATAAAAGGGAATCATGACATGTCACATGTCATGTGTCCTTAAGGGGTTAAACAACTAGCCAAATCTTTGATTCAACAGAAATAGTTTTTGGGGGATTAATGTGTGGTGTTTGGTATTTACATCCAATCAGCCTCATACCACAAAATGCATCTAATTACATTTTAAACCCAATACTATCAAATAGAATATGCAGATTTCAGTAGAGTAACTGGAATGAATATTCTGTTACTTGTTAATAAACCCATGTGTTTTTTTTTTTTTTTTTTTTTTAAGAGGTAGTTCTATTTTAGAATTTCATTCTTTAAAAGATAACACTGATGTAATCGTTCATTGCTGTGAACTGACCACAGATCACATTAATCACAGAATAAGCTTGTAATAAACCCTGTGAGTAAACAAGCCAAATGGGGCAAGTAATATCCTGGCTTACAAATTTACAGCTTATTTAAAATATAGAAAAAAGTGTCAATAATGCACATACCTTTAAATTAATACAAACAATATTTATTGTCAAGCTATATTCCAAATATAACGAATTCCCCAGGATATTGTCCGTTGAAATTCATTTATTAAAGACATTAAAAAACACAATCCATTTTAAGCATTGCATTTCCTAGTTAATAAATCACAAGTGCACATATTTAAAAGCATGTCAAAAAAGCAAATCTTTTGCGAGAACTTACAAATTTTAGTAAAATCATGTAAGGTGCTCCTAAAAAAACAAAAACACGAAGTATATACACACAGCAGCAGGGAAAAGGCTAGTTTTTAAAGCACGGATATTGAGGAACAGGAGCCCCTTCAAATGGCAAGGAGCTACATACATTCACGAGCAGCCCTCCATGCAACCGCTCATTAACACGCAGTTCACAGCCATCTCGAAGCATTCGAACGGCAATCCGGGCTATGTTCTTAGAATCATCCAGACCACTGTGCAGACGGCCATCATAATTCATTCCCAACTTTTCCAACATGGTTGTCAGTTTGGTTTGGGTCCTTGGCACCTGGCAGAAAATTGCAAAACCGTAAACTATGGGGAGGTGGGTATCAGTAAACAATCACATAAGATCAGATCCATAATGTTGTAGTACGGGATTAGGTTCTACTTCAGAGCTTTCTAACCAACTGAAAACATAGTCAATCTCTAGTTAACAATTAAAAGTGGGGATCTTAATGTCTTTCCAAACAAACTGGCAGAGTTCAACTTTAATAGCAATATATTTCTTTTATCTTCTAATTTTCTCCATCATGACTAGAATGCAAACAGATAATTATTGTCCGGTGAGATTACACAGAGTGGTGAATGGAAGCTAGGTAAGCAGTAGGATAAAGTTAAGGACACCAAGTCACCAAAACAACTTTAACTTATGCCTCTGCAGTCTAACTGCTCAATTATCTGCCATTTAGGAATTAAATGACTGTTTATGCAGCCATAGTCTTTATTCCTTGCAAGTGATTTACACAGCCTACCTGAATATTTCCTGTAAAGTGTCATTTAAGGTTTACACATCATTTATTGCAAGTTCTGTTTAATTTAGAATTTCTTATATCAGTTAATAGCTTGCTGGACACTTATTTTGCTATTTGGCTATCAATGATGAGAAAAAATGGTTTGTCTTTTCTGATCAAATAAAAAAAATTTGGAGCAAGAGATACTGCCATGAGTAGAACAAGATCATCCAGTGAAGAGAAGACAGAATCACACTTACTTTCAGCCATCCTAGAACAATTGTTTACATTCAGTTTTAGGTTTAATATCTACATTTGCCACCCGCGGTCTATGCTTATAGATATTGTTTTATATAACCAAACCTGAAAGCGCTAACAGGTTATTTATTATTTATATTTCGCTAATTGATAAGATGTTTTCCTTATTCATGCTCTAAGTTTCAACATTCTTGTACAACCACACACACGACTAAGTAACCCACACTGACCGCTTAACTTGTATTGATATATATATATATATATAGGACATACACGACTATACTATGCCCTAGCTATTTCACAATAAAATGTGATACTACATTTACCTTTCTGTGCCTACAACAATACACCCATTTTTCGCTGTGTTAGTTAGTTAGCATGCTACCATTCAGATCATATGATCCATAACTTGTACTTTCAAACTCTAGGTCCACGACAAAACTTAAAAAAAACAACAAAAAAAAAAAAAAACGAACTGTCTAGCTTGTAGAGTACTACTGCTGTAACGTACCCTGAAAACCTGATCTAAACCTATAATAGTGTTACCAAACATGTACCTACTCCTGTCCTGGTAACTTCCGAAATGTGTGCATTTTCTCTCCTTGACTTACTGAATATATATTAGCTAAAACATGCTATGCTTAGCCAGTTGTTGACTATTTTTTTTATTTATTTTCTTTCAATATATAGACTTTTATTGATTTTGTCATGAGAGCAAAAGGAGTTATACAGTGTACGTACATAACACAGCACCTATAATTATATTTACAGGATATAATAAGGTACAGTTGTTGACAACTTTTTGGTATTTTTCCTGGGCTTAGACAGGGCTGCGGGCTCTTTAACTGTTACATACGATGGTTAGCGGTGCTACATCATTTCATATGTCCTAGACCAGTTGGATAAGCCAGCGACTAAATGGAATGCTTAATATGGTATATAACGCACTAGGCCGCCAAGGTCTTGCTAGATCTGCTCAGCTAAACTGTGATCTCATTTTAATTGTATACCCAGCGTACAGTTTGAATGTGGACAGTCTTGATATAAATAACTGAAAAATGTGCACGGATTTATGATAACCCCATTGTTAAAAATGTTAATTCTAAGCGTGAGGAATGCTATTGGGGCACCACACGCCTACTGTTATGTTTCTTCTTTGCACTGCAAAAATAAAGAATAAAAAAAAAAAAAAAAAATATCTACATTTGCCCATCTGTGCAGACTCTAAGCAAAATGGTTTGTAATGTTGTAGCTGGTACAGACCTTGTAAAAATTCCCATAACACTTGCGTATATTGATCCACTTCTTAGCAAAACGTGGGTATTTAACGCGGCTAATATGACATTGCATATTCAGAAACTTGCTCATGTCCCAAGATCTAAAATGCAAAAAATATGCAGAACAATTAGCAAAGATTATTTTGACAGATGTCAAACACCTGAAGAAAAAAAAATATTATATATATCAATATGTCACCCCTTATCTATATATTACGCACTGAAATATTGGTATGTAATTTGGAAGTTCAACTGATTGTTCCTTGAATGCCACTTAAGATTTATTTAATCTACAACCAATGGTTCCAATTAACTCAATTTCTGTATATTAAGCACTTCTTTAATAGGCTTAAAGTACATTTATTCAGTACTCTGAGTGAGCAAAAGATCTGTTTTCTTCAAGAGAAAGGGTTAAATCAAAGACAAAACAATTAATGTTTCATTATAGTATTATACACTGCCTGATTAAAAAAAAAAAAAAAAATAAATTAGTCACCAATATTTTGTTGTATCGCCTTTAGCTTTGATTACGGCACACATTCGCTGTGGCATCTTTTTCAATAAGCTTCTGCAATGTCACAAGATTTATTTGCGTCCAGTGTTGCATTAGTTTTTCACCAAGATCTTGTATTGATGATGGGAGAGTCGGACCACTGCTCAAAGACTTCTCCAGCAAATCCCAAAGATTCTCAATGGGGTAAAGGTCTAAACTCCGTGGTGGCCAATCCATGTGTGAAAATGTGTTATGCCCCCTGAATCTCTCTTTTAGAATTTGAGCCCGATGAATCCAGGCATCGTCATCTTGGAATATGCCCGTGCCATCAGGGAAGAAAAAAAAAAATCCATTGATGGAATAACCTGGTCATTCAGTATATTCAGCTGATCTCATTCTTTGGCAAATAAGGTTGTTGAACCTAGACTTGACCAACTGCAGCAACCCCAGATCATAGCACTGCCCAGACAGGCTTGTACAGTAGGCACTAGGTATGATGGGTGCATCACTTCATCTGCCTCTCTTCTTACCCTGATGCGCTCATCACTGGTGGTTCCCAACTTTCCTTTTAGTTTTTAATAATGCATTGGACAGTTCTTAACCCAATTTGCATGCCAATGATTTGACCCTTCTCAGAGACCAACATCTTTTCCACGACCACGGGATGTGTCTTTCGACATGGTTGTTAAAGAAATGAGAAGCTACTCATTGCATCAGTTGGGGTTAAATAACTTGCCAGCTGAAATATAAATCACCCATGCAGTAACTATCCAATAGGAGGCGACTTTTTTGGCCAGGCAGTTTATTATATAGTATAACAAACACAGCTAATATTTTAGTGTTGGGGAAAGTAAAAAATAATTTTGTAGTTTGCTGGCTATTCAGGTCTTGAAGACACACTGTTATAGTTTTTAAAAATAAATAAAATAGAAATACTCATACGGAATACCGGAATTTCATTGAACATTAAGTTCAATTCAAAAGGTGAGACAATATAGACTACTTTGTCATATTAACTAGTTGAAACAGCAATAAGACGTACTTCAATAAACTGCTACCTGCCATACCTTGCGACAATGTCTTCTGCATTTTCTTACAAAGACTTGTAGAAGTTTCTCAGCAATGAGCCTTTGAGCACATAAACCACGTAGCTTTGTTTAAAGCTGCAAGTGTAGTCTGAAATGACCTGTATAGCACAGGTACTTTGAGTACGTACCTATTGTAGCCCAAAGAACTAATTTTGGACCCATTTTAGAAATAGCCTCAGGTTATTGCAGGCACAAATATGTCCAGTATTGGACACCGTCATTACTATACCATAACTGCCTGGGAAAGATCACACCATTTCATTTAGACAAGCTGCCCACTCTTTATAGCCCAAAGCCGGACTGCACAAAATCATTTGCTAAAAAGTAACCGCATTCAGCTTAGGGCCCTCTAAATCATACCCGTCAGTGAGGATTGCATATTTGTACTTTGTTCCGAGTTCCTTTTCTCGCATCCAGTCGACAACGCTACGAAGAACTTCAGGAAACGTATCTGCAGTGTCTACAATGTCCTGTCAGGATATTAAAAGAAAAAAAAAAAAAAAATTATAATGCCATAATCACTACAACTGGCCCTTTATAGTGGTTATGGTCCTTCAAGACTGTGGGTGTCTACACCTACCTTAAACAGTATGACACAAAGAGGATCCCCAAGTGCCTGTGGTATGGCACCTGCTAGATTATTAATGTTCCATGTAAATCGTAAAAAAAAAAAAATGCTTAACATTTTAAAGAAAAACCTGACAATACTAATGAAGGGAAAAGGCCATTTTGCTGGTGCCTTGGACTTTCTGTGGCAAAACACTTCTAAACTGTATAACAGAAACAGGGGCTAGCTCTAAAAATTTCCCAGCACCTTCTAAATGGGCACGCTAATCCCATAACCACTACAATGCATTATAGTTATGGGATTAGAGTGCCCATTTCGAAGTTTTTGGTCTAGTAGTAGCTATCAAATAACATTCTCTCTTTAGAAAAGAACAAGCACAGAGTAGGACAATGAACACATTTAGGATTTAACTATACATACACTATAGTTAAAATCCTACCTCTTATAATATTGTAAAGCTCTACGGAAAATGTTGGCGCTATATACATGGCAATAATGTATAAATACCTGAGTAATTCCTGTAAGTGTAATGCAGAATTCAGAAAGATTAGTCTTGATTTCTGGCTTCACATAACGCTGAAACGTGTCTTCCTAGAGAAAAGAGAAATAAAATAAATAGAAGAAAACATTAAAAATAAATATTCTATATTCAATCCCTCAAATTTCTAAACATTTTTTCAATGCAAGTGCAATGCAACCCTGTCACAAATGGCTATAATGAGCCTTCTACAAAGCACTACTCTGGGTAAAGATTTGCAGATTGTATCCCTGTGTTAAGAGGAAACTTAGAACTCCTCCGCATTCTCCAGCTTCTTTTTACTTTTCTACTGAAAGTTTAGAGTAGGTGCTTTAGAAGCCATTTTACAGGTTTATATAGAGGTCATTATAATAAAATCGTTCTGTTATATGGGATGCTAAATTCGAATGAAAAACATGTTTGCAAACTTGTTTTAGCAAGATGCTAGCATTTCAGAATCCCTAGTTTGATATATTAATGGTTTTAGAACTAGTTTCTGCTAGTTAATGCATTCTACCACAAGCAAATAAGAGCCGATTATGCTCAAGTACAATAAGCTAGGGCAATTCTTTTAAGACTTTAAAGCTCACTTAAAGGAGCACTATAGTGCCAGGAAAACAAACTTGTTTTCCTGGCACTACAGGGTCATTTGGCCCCCTCCCGCTGGGCTCAACGGGTCAAAACCCATTCAGACAGACACTTTCCTTTCTCCAGCGCCGGGCTCCTTCTGTGCTGGGGGAACTCTTCATCACCTGCCGACGTCATATCCAAATGCGCGGCACGCATTCCGACAGCCCATTTGAAAGCATTACTCAATGCTTTCCTATGGACATCCACTGTCTTCTCACTGATTTTCACAGTGAGAATTGTGGAAGCGCCTCTAGCGGCTGTCAGTGAGACAGCCACTAGAGCAGGGGTAGGCAACCTATGGCACGTGTGCCATGCACGGCACTCGAGGTGTCTTTGCACGGCACTCAAGGCTGCTATAGCCAAACGGGCTCTGGCCTATCAGGAGTCCCAGTGAAACTTAAGATATCTGCTAATACGAAAAGGTGGTGAAGGACAATCCTCAATTTATGCATTGTAGCACGTAGAGGAAGTGACCTCAGATCACTTCCTCCCAGCACTTGTGAATGGGAATCCACACTGGAGTAGAGCTGCCGGCAGCTGCTATTGCAGCTCCTGTCCTTGACCTGTACCTGGCCAGGCTGGTCCCCACTGGAACCTAGGGAAGCCACCCACACTGCTAGATATACACAGAAATGCAGAATAACCCTCCCCTCATACAAATAATACAAACAGCCCACAAACAAACGTACACACAATTCGCACAAACGTTACACCACTAACAATCCACATACATGCTCACAACAAAACATGCAGTGTCTCACATGCAATACCCCAAACAGCCCCACAAATATACACACTACCAAACACACAATGTGATATATCCATCGACACATACAATTCCACAAGCAGCCCACATACACAGCAAACATTTCTAGGTATCATACACAATACCACAAACTACTCTCGAACATATACAATATATTAGCTCATATACGCACAAATACAACGATACAAGGCAACTGCAGTATAAATAGCACCTTAATTTAAAAAAAAATAAAGTTGGTGGAAATGAAATACATCTGATGTAGCAGGATGGCGTGGCAACCAATTGCTAAACAGCTTACGTGGAATATAACTTCAACCGTAACCAATAAGTGGCTGACCTGATCGGTTTAGTGAAGACGGGGGGGAAAAAAAAAACAAAAAAAAAAAACAAAAAACCACAGTCTATGAAAAGGAGGGTACATTTTCCAGCTAATGTTAATGGTTCTTAAATTTAAGAAAAATATGATTGAGAACGTAGAGAGGAAAAAAAAAAAAAAAAAAAAAAAAAAAAAAAACCACAGTCTATGAAAAGGAGGGTACATGAAAAGGAGGGTACATTTTCCAGCTAATGTTAATGGTTCTTAAATTTAAGAAAAATATGATTGAGAACGTAGAGAGGAAAAAAAAAAAAAAAAAAAAAAAAACACACTTGTTTGGAGTTGGTTATTTTTTTTGGGGGAGTATAAAAAAAAACACACAGGTCCCTCCCAGTGTTTTAAAAAGATTTCATAAAAAGGCAGATTTGTCACCTTGAGTTGGCATTAGGCCATGTATAATTTATACTCCCTTAAAATCTTACAATTTCCAAAGTCTTTGTGTTGACCAAAACAATAGGGAATTCAATGATCTCATGGATGTAGTCTGGCTTGTTACATTCTTCACAAGTGGCCTCAAAGTCTATGACGCAAATGTAGTCATAATAAGTATCATGACTGCTTGAATCCTTTAACACAACATGTGTCAGCTTCTGTTTCTTATAGTAATTCTTCAGGCGCTTTCTGAGCACATCTTTTACACCACTGGATTAAAACAAACATGAAAAATAAAATTTTAGTCAGTTAGTGTGGGGGGAAGGATATTAAAAAACAAGAACAAAAAAAAAATAAACACACTATACGATGGATCAACATTTTAGTTCTGAAGCACTCTTATCAAAACCTACAATTGCTTTCTTTTTTTGGTTATATATTAATTTGACCAAGTCATTTAATAATGGAGACTTCAAGTGTAGAGTCTACATTTTAAGACATAAGTTTACATACATAAACAATGTTTTTTTTTTTTTTATTATTAGGAAGTTTAGAAGAGTTCTGGCTATATATTGGATGAAACTGACACAAGATCTGTTTAGGTAAAAAGGAAAATTAATTTTCCACATGGTAGAATGTAAAAAAGTTTTCTCTTCAGGGTCTTTCCTCAGTGGAGCAGGATAGGTGTGACTTTCCCCCCCAGTAGAATGAACTCCTTTCTCCTCCATAGCTCATTGCAAGTGTATAACACAAAAATACTGAGTGATCCGAACTCTGCATCCTGTACTGTACTACTCACAACAGAGAGAGTGCTCGAAGGGTGAAAAACAAACTGTTCTATCTTTGGCCAAAAGAGCACTACAGTTTAGGATAGGGACTCCGGGTTTGTGTGTCAGTTACGCAGTCGGCACAGTCCCACAAATACATACATTAAAGAAAATTTTCCCCACGTAGAAAATCGTAACTCCTACTAACACAATTGATAGTGCTACAGACCAATCAACGCTCGACCTCACCTTTGGGCATACATGGAGGATGATGTAAGCACAATTTATATGTAGATAAGATGTTTTAATTCATTTTTGACAGAGTAGGAGATAAATTGTGGACACTAGGCCTCATTTGCGATACTATGTTGAGTAGGATTTGTCAAGCCCTGACGGACATGTCCATACAAAGACAAACATACTGACACTAACTTGGCAGTTTATTACCTTCCTTTTATCACATCAGGAGTAGTATCACTGGTGTTAGTGGGTTGTTGCTGTGTAATACTGTAGTAGAGACATTGTTCACAACTCCCCAGGCAATACTGAGTGATTTATTCAAGAAAATGCCAAGCTTTACTTTATCGCAGACAACACATTAAAGATTCACCGTTTTATTTACACAAGCAAGTGTTTGAGGAAATACATGGTAAGTTATAGTGATAGAATGTTACTGTATACAGTAACATTTATTTCTGAATGCAACTAGTTTGTGATATCTGTAGCAGATCATTTAATATAAAAGAACAAATCTTTGTGCCACAAACAGACTTACCTAGTGTCAAGCTTATACTCTGCAAGTTTTGTTTTCAGCTCATCCTTACTCATTCTGTTAACATAACCATTTGAAATAGCAATTTCTTTATAGACAGGGTCACTGAAGTTACTAGCGCAAGAAGTGATAGAGGTTATCAATGTAGGCTCTTGACCATCCAACCTACTCTTCTGCTTTACCTGCAAAAACAAAAAGAACTTGATTTGCTTGATCATTAAAGATTTCAGAGTAATGCAAGAAAGCATTCTTTCCATAACAATATTCCATGATTTTACTTTAATTCATAACTGAAATTATGGCAAATAGTGCACAGTGGAACCCTGAATGTCTGTTGTGTAAGAGTACACACAGGTACCTGCAATAACCCTATTAAAAGGGGGATTTAGGGTGAGAAGCTACAAGAGGACAGATTTCTAACCTCTTCGTGGAATACTGCCCGTGCTACTGCTGTAGTGGAATTTCTGTGAGAATCAATAGCTTTAAACAGGCAGGAAATACGAGGTAGCAAGATGTGGAACAAATTCTCATAATATAAATTTAATAGGCAATTTTTGCATGGGGCATTTTGATTTTTCAACTTTGAGATCGCCATAGAAATCATAAATGGGTAATTAGGATGTTGAGGTTTAACTGGGAGTGGCAAGGGGTTGACAAACTCCAGCAATGATTGGTCTTGAGATGTGGTGAAATACCTTATTACCTATTGATTAAGGAGTATACAGGGAGTACAGAATTATTAGGCAAATTAGTATTTTGACCACATCATCCTCTTTTTGCATGTTGTCTAACTCCAAGCTGTATAGGCTCGAAAGCCTACTACCAATTAAGCATATTAGGTGATGTGCATCTCTGTAATGAGAAGGGGTGTGGTCTAATGACATCAACACCCTATATCAGGTGTGCATAATTATTAGGCAACTTCCTTTCCTTTGGCAAAATGGGTCAAAAGAAGGACTTGACAGGCTCAGAAAAGTCAAAAATAGTGAGATATCTTGCAGAGGGATGCAGCACTCTTAAAATTGCAAAGCTTCTGAAGCGTGATCATCGAACAATCAAGCGTTTCATTCAAAATAGTCAACAGGGTCGCAAGAAGCGTGTGGAGAAACCAAGGCGCAAAATAACTGCCCATGAACTGAGAAAAGTCAAGCGTGCAGCTGCCAAGATACCACTTGCCACCAGTTTGGCCATATTTCAGAGCTGCAACATCACTGGAGTGCCCAAAAGCACAAGGTGTGCAATACTCAGAGACATGGCCAAGGTAAGAAAGGCTGAAAGACGACCACCACTGAACAAGACACACAAGCTGAAACGTCAAGACTGGGCCAAGAAATATCTCAAGACTGATTTTTCTAAGGTTTTATGGACTGATGAAATGAGAGTGAGTCTTGATGGGCCAGATGGATGGGCCCGTGGCTGGATTGGTAAAGGGCAGATAGCTCCAGTCCGACTCAGACGCCAGCAAGGTGGAGGTGGAGTACTGGTTTGGGCTTGTATCAAAGATGAGCTTGTGGGGCCTTTTCAGGTTGAGGATGGAGTCAAGCTCAACTCCCAGTCCTATTGCCAGTTTCTGGAAGACACCTTCTTCAAGCAGTGGTACAGGAAGAAGTCTGCATCCTTCAAGAAAAACATGATTTTCATGCAGGAGAATGCTCCATCACACGCGTCCAAGTACTCCACAGCGTGGCTGGCAAGAAAGGGTATAAAAGAAGAAAATCTAATGACATGGCCTCCTTGTTCACCTGATCTGAACCCCATTGAGAACCTGTGGTCCATCATCAAATGTGAGATTTACAAGGAGGGAAAACAGTACACCTCTCTGAACAGTGTCTGGGAGGCTGTGGTTGCTTCTGCACGCAATATTGATGGTGAACAGATCAAAACACAGACAGAATCAATGGATGGCAGGCTTTTGAGTGTCCTTGCAAAGAAAGGTGGCTATATTGGTCACTGATTTGTTTTTGAATGTCAGAAATGTATATTTGTGAATGTTGAGATGTTATATTGGTTTCACTAGTAAAAATAAATAATTGAAATGGGTATATATTTGTTTTTTGTTAGGTTGCCTAATAATTATGCACAGTAATAGTCACCTGCACACACAGATATCCCCCTAAAATAGCTATAACTAAAAACAAACTAAAAACTACTTCCAAAAATATTCAGCTTTGATATTAATGAGTTTTTTGGGTTCATTGAGAACATGGTTGTTGTTCAATAATAAAATTAATCCTCAAAAATACAACTTGCCTAATAATTCTGCACTCCCTGTAGTGCAGATTACCTGCATTTTAATTAATCCTAGAGATCAGATAAAGCTTCATACCTCTCCAACATCTAGTTGGTACCCTGCCAATTAGTATCCCATTATATACATTATAAAATGTTCATCTAAGCAAGTTATGGGGAATTTAGTCCAATTTACCACTCCAGGATCTGATGGTTTTTCAGTGTTGAAATTGTCATGTTGGAAGTGCTCACAACCTTTTAATGTAAAGGAAGAAAAGACCTTTGAACTCAATGATGTAGTGTGCATGAGGGGCACTGCTAGAAAATAGCAAGAAGTTGTATTTTGTCTCTAACAATTAAAGTTTAACAGCTCCTAAAGCAATGACTAGGTCACAACTCCTAAAGAGAAAGGATATGCCGGGGCGGGTAGACTCCTAAGGAGCAGGTTCATGGGATTTGACGGGGAAGAGGTTTGTGGGCAAGTATCAGGTGAGTGCACGTTGGTAGCGCTAGCCAGGTGTCAGGCGCAGGGCAATGCATGCGGCTGGTTTCGGCGGGAAGCTCGCCCTCAGGTAGGGTTCCTGAGTGGCTAATTGCAGCGCGAGCTACCTAGCAGCGGGAACTGTGGGGTATAAATTTAAAGGCGCCAAAAAGATTACTCTCCTCAGCTGGTGCCAGACAATTAGGTTTGCTGTTTAATCACGAAGCTGAATTGAATTAAAGATTGGCTGCTCATAAGTATTGAGCTGCAGCTCTTACCTCAAGAAGGTGTCTGGCACTTCTTAGGCTCTCTTTTGGTACTCAGCCCCTGGTACTGAAGGTCTGAACAAATTAAAGAGGAAGGGGCTGAACTGCAGGAAGAGATTACAAATGGAGGAGTGTGCAGGCTATTTCCCGCCCACAATTAAGGGGCCAGTGCAAAACAATTTGGTGAGAGTGACCCCTGCAAGATTCATGTGGCAAGGATTAAAAGATCCAGGGATACTTTTCACCATCTCCCATAAGAAGCAAGAAGAGGCAGTAGAAACAAAGCAGGAAATCTGAACAAAAGAATAAAGAGGCAGAGTGAAGATAGTGAAGCCCAGGACGCCATGGGTCACAGTCATGAGCTGGATGAGTCACAAAAAAAACCTGAATAATGCGGTTTTAGGTGAGAGATTCTTAACTTGAAAAGATTACCAAGTTATTACAGACATTTAGTTTAGCGAGAGCTTGGGTCGAAGGCAAGGAAACCGTCACTGGTAGTCCTAAAGTGATGCAGTCTGGGACGGAGGAGGTTCGAGTGAAAGAAACTTGTATGTTAGGGTGTGGAAGTTCCCCTCTGGTTTTTCATTTAAGTAAATCAATAAAAGATAGGATATGGAGAATACAGTGATATCCTCTCACTGTTACTACAGCAAAAGAGTTTACTAAGCCAGAATAGGGATGAAGAGAGGAAAATTTATACCCAGGCCTCTTAACAATTGGCGCCCTTTACATTTATTCCAATGTGCAAGGCCAAATACCCCAAATCATGCTGTGATTTATTTCAGCATGCAGAAGAGAGAGATTATATATATATATATACACACACCTGACGCAGGACTCTATTGGCAGTGTTTACATTGAAAAGGCTACAGGGACAGGCTACAGACATAACTACATTAAGCTGTAGTGGCTCTGGTGACTATAGTGTCTCTAAGAAGTGTATATTTCTCATAAATTAAACTTCGCTAGTTTATGCCTTCATGCGTTCAGATAGGCACACATAGTTATTGAGGGCAGTTGCGCAGGTTTCTATAGGAGCGATGCGATTCATTTGTCAGTCATAGGTTTGGGGAATATTTAATTTGAGTCTTCAGTCTCTGGGGGTGATGGCCGTGGCCTATGGGGGGGCCACAGAGTTTGGTTGCCCAGAAGCCTGGTGGCGTTGGCATACAAGCCTGGGCATCACAGGAGGGTGGACTTGGTTTATTTGGCTGGAAATATACAGTTATGGCTCCTGGCTTTAAGGGGTGCAGCCTGGAAATGGTTATTTGGTTTAAAGTTATGGTTTTTATTAATATTTGGAAAATTCGTAATAAAAGTCACAGCCATAGGCCAAATTTTGACAATTTTATAAGAAGAAAAAAAAAAAAAACATTTTAGAGGAAGATGTGTTTATACTATGTATCGGGAAGAATGCCAAATTCGAACACCATGCTGAATTGCTAACAGTTACTATATTGCTTCCCACACAGTATCATTACTGTAACGCCCACCTTGCAACTTTTGGAGACATTTCCAAAGGAGACAAGTCCTGCTTATGGACAGACATGCCAATTTCTTTGCTTCCAGTGCTGGGTCTGCCACCTCCTTCTCTGCAGACATCAGTCAATGGGGGTGATGGGACTCCCTGGTTTCCTATGGGGTTTTTCAACATGCTGGACATCCTCATGCAAAGCGTGAGGACGTCCAGAATTGTTTCACGGAGTCTAACTTTGTAAATCTACAAGAAGCACCTCTAGTTTGGGTCTTCGTGCAACAAATATCTGCCCTGCACAGACTGCAGTAATATAATATGAAGCACTTTCAGTGGCTCTCAGTAGAGGTGTTATTAGGGACAAATGCTTCAGAAAAGGCAACATTTACAAATCAGAGCCCTGCAGTGCCAGAACCTATACTCAACAATCGCTACATTAGACTGATGTGGTTCTGGTGTTTAGAGTGGAATGAATACACATAGTATCAGAAGTCCAGGGAAACGACAATCTGATCCACTGTCACAACGTTTGTTTCATTTACAATATAGCATGTTGCATTGTACAATAGCAACGAATCTCTGCAAGTATGCCTAAACACTGAAAGGGTGAGCAAAGCCTACAGGAGATAAAAAAACAAAAACCAACAACAACAATCTGAACACCTGACATGGTGTTCCCCTTCACAGGGACAGAACCCCCCATCCTCAGTTGCCTCACCCACTGACCCCAGCCACCCCCCCATCCACCCACTGACCCCAGCCGCCCCCCCCCATCCACCCACTGACCCCAGCCGCCCCCCCCATCCACCCACTGACCCCAGCCGCCCCCCCCATCCACCCACTGACCCCAGCCGCCCCCCCATCCACTGACCCCAGCCGCCCCCCATCCACCCACTGACCCCAGCCGCCCCCCCCATCCACCCACTGACCCCAGCCGCCCCCCCCCATCCACCCACTGACTCCAGCCGCCCCCCCATCCACCCACTGACCCCAGCCGCCCCCCCATCCACCCACTGACCCCAGCCGCCCCCCATCCACTGACCCCAGCCGCCCCCCCATCCACCCACTGACCCCAGCCGCCCCCCCCATCCACCCACTGACCCCAGCCGCCCCCCCCCCATCCACCCACTGACCCAGCCGCCCCCCCTACCCTCCACCCACTGACCCCAGCCGCCCCCCCTACCCTCCACCCACTGACCCCAGCCGCCCCCCCACACCCTCCACCCACTGACCCCAGCCGCCCCCCCACACCCTCCACCCACCGACCCCAGCCGCCCCCCACACCCTCCACCCACCGACCCCAGCCGCCCCCCACACCCTCCACCCACCGACCCCAGCCGCCCCCCACACCCACCACCCACCGACCCCAGCCGCCCCCCACACCCTCCACCCACCGACCCCAGCCGCCCCCCACACCCACCACCCACCGACCCCAGCCGCCCCCCCTACCCTCCACCCACCGACCCCAGCCGCCCCCCCCACCCTCCGACCCCAGCCGCCCCCCCCTACCCTCCACCCACCCCAGCCCCCCACCCCCTACCCTCCACCCACCCCAGCCCCCCCACCCCCTACCCTCCACCCACCCCAGCCCCCCCACCCCCTACCCACCGACCCCAGCCCCCCCACCCCCTACCCTCCACCCACCCAGCCCCCCCCACCCCCTACCCTCCACCCACCCCAGCCCCCCCACCCCCTACCCACCGACCCCAGCCCCCCCACCCCCTACCCTCCACCCACCGACCCCAGCCCCCCCACCCCCTACCCTCCACCCACCGACCCCAGCCCCCACTGACCCCAGCCCCCCCCACTGACCCCAGCCCCTCTCCCTCCATACACTGACCCCTTATCCTTTCAATGGGACAATGTATAAAGCTCCCACTCACTCCTCCATTGAGATCCATGTGCTTTGCCATCCTCCTGCACAGATCGTCCACCTCTGGGAGGCCTGCATGCAGCGGCCTGTTCTCCTTCTGCTCCTCCATGTTGTGTGGCTGTCAGTGACCCTGGGCGGACAGCACCCAGCTCGGTGAGGGGTCAGGACGGATTTGGGGGTCATAAGCAGCCAGCTGTCGCAGTCCGAACCCCGACCATGGCTTCCCTGTCAACAACCCACCTCCATCAAGTCTTGTCTGTCCCGCTTTTGGACTAGAAATTACGTCACGTCCGGCTGAGGGAGGCAATCCCGCATCGCTGATAGGCTAAGAGGACCGGGAGGAAAAAGCCGATGCCGCCATCATTGATTGGGGAAGACAAATGTGGCAGTGACCTGTCAAGACAGTTAATTTCATCCAGTAGGATTCACACTTATTACGATCAGGTGGGGGAGGGTTTGTATTGATTTATACTATAATTATAATACCTGATGTAGAGATGTTATGGGGTTTTATTCTGTTGCTCTTAAAGGGACACTGTAATTATTTTGACAACTTCATATCAATGAAGTTGTCATAGTGCCTGCAGTCCTGTACCCCCTCACCTACCTCCTATAGCTCTCTGGTTTAATTAGAGTGCTTAGAAGCACTGCCTCAAGGTACGCCTGCAAGCCCTCTTTGAAATAGAGCCAGGAATCTTGCTTCCTAGACCTCATACTGTAACATACCGTGACGTCACGCGCGCATGCGCATGGAGGCCTGCCGCAGCAGTGTTGAGGAAGATTTGGTGCTTGAGGAGTGTGACTAATTAGTTTTAAAATGAATTATTTGTTTTTATTTTAAGATTATATGGTGGGGGGTCTAATTGTACAGAGGCGCCAGGACTGTAGCGTTAGTGTGGTGGAATCTCAGTAAAAATAAATTTACTAGGACAAGATTGCCATGTGGCATATGTGTAAATGTTGTATCAGTTAGTTAGTTACACGTAGCTAAGATACAATCAACACCGTATTGAGCAAATGCAGGAATGCAGAAACTGAAAACACTTCCCCTCCTCCATTGTTCTGGGTGAGCCATGTGGTCTAACAAGTAAGGGAAGTTAGGCTTTGTTCAGCTGATTGTGTAAAGAATATATGTGGGTAGAGTTAACTATAGGAGGAGCTACATGTCTATATCATGCATTTACACAGTCAGTTCTGGGCTCAGATCTTGTTGTATTTTGGTGACATAAGTCCCTCTGAGCCCCGGTCGGTGAATCGAATAAAGAATCTCTTCCTTCCTGAAGAAACCTGTGTCCACTTCTCTGTGCTTGGCTTCCGTCAGTTTCTCCGGTATCATTAGGAATGTATTCAGCTACTCCGGCCGCAAATGTGACATTCTCTTTGAATTCACTTTGAATCCCTGTTTTAGTACATAACCATGTATATCTAACAGCAGTGGTAGGCATTCCAGATGGCGTAGACTGCATCTCTCATAATGCTCTTGCAGCGACAATGCTGGCAAAACATCAAGGAGATGTAGTCCACAACATCTGAAGTGTCAGGATTATAGTTGATCCAGCACGCAGAATAGTATCACACCTAGGACTAAGGATTACGTCTAACCGTACCTTTGAATGGCCAGGCTTAATGTACCTGAGAATAGTCAAAATACTTGCCGAGGTCAGGGATACAGAAAGGGACACAACGATGAGGAATGCCAGAAGTCAAGGAAACCAGAAATTAGGGAAGTCAAAACGAAGCCAAAGTCAAATACCAGAAAAACGCAATCAGGAACACTCTCTCGGATAACCAGCTAGTGGAAACCACAACAGGGCAAAGAGAGAAAGGTAATTTGCGTTTAAATAACCCTCCGTAGGCTGTAATTGGCTGTCTCTGACCTCTAACCCCAAAATGTGCGTGCGCGTCTATTGCGTGACGTTGCACTCACATTGGTGCCATCTTTGATGCGGGCGGCGGTAAGTCTCCTATTAAAACCGGAAATGCAGCGGCCGGCGTCTGTAGGAATGCCGTTCTTGCTGGGGACTTTAATAGAAGGAGGCCGGGCAGCGGTTTGCCGCGACCAAGGTAAGTATGAGATTTTTGAGGGGCGGGGCCTGACCGCGGAGTTGAACGGACGCAAGAAGCAACAGCTCCCGGGCCAACAAACAATAACCGCAGAATTTGCCAAAATAGACACCCAAATCGGGCTCCGGGATGCAGAAAACGAGCAGAGGACAACAAGCCCTACAGGAGGACACCTCGAACGGCGATGCCCTGCTTGGCGCCAACATGCAGCCTACCCACACGAGAGGCGGGAGAGACGGCCGCTCTCCCGCCGCTTTCACACTCAGCAGACTTCCTACCGGGCCCACGTTCCCCCCCCTATGGACCGGCGGGGGTTATCCCGGTCCGCACTCCACGGGGCCACAGGACTCCACAAGCCTCCGCGACTATACGCAACACGCACCCAGCACCCAAGATGGAGACTGCCGACAAAGCTCCATGGCCTACACTCACCAAACTCGACCAGAGCGACAGACAAACGAGACCCGCCAAGAAGACCGCATAACAACAGCCTTCAACCACTTTTGGGCACGGTTGTGGGCCACAATGACACGGGCCCGAACAGCCACAAAGGACCCTCGCCTGCCCTCCACCTTACCTCCACCGACCCTGAAGGGCACCACCAGGCCGCCTTCCAGTGAGAAGCAACTGAGGAGTGCGGGGACCGCGCCTGTACTTCAGGGCCGCGGACCGCGCACCCGTCAATGCCTGCCGGGGTCCCGACAAACCGAGGGAACCCCCACACACGACCCACCACCACACAAAATTGTGAGATACACTCGGAGGGCCCGAGCTCAGCTCGCGGCCTGCAGAGTCAAGAGGGTCACCCAGCGTATCAGCCGCCGACAATGCTCCACAACCGCAACCAGGGCCCAGAAGGGCTTTACTCCCACATCACGAAGAAAAGCAGAGACACCAATCAACAGATCAAAATGGGGAACAGAGAGGTGGCCCCCGAGCACTCAGCTTCCTCCAACGGCTAAGGCTCCAAGACGGCGACACCATAATAAGCACCCCCCTGCCGCGAAACGTATGACAGATCCAGCAGCTTCACCGACACTTAAGCGGAGGGGGGGACAGACATGCTCACCAGTTCATCGACCACCTGCACGACGAACAACTACCCGACATTGTTGTAAAGTATACGCCACTGCAGTGAAACTCTCCCGTCACCTCACAATCGATCAAGGGCCGCTAAGACATCACAGGAGGCGCCCTAACAAGCACACAGCGAACTTTGTCGCAGGCACCAACTGGGTCCAGACCATGAAGGTCCAACACTCCTGGCTTAGGGGACCCTACAGAAACGGCATAGGGTGAAGAATAGCCTTCAGAGGGACCTGTTCACTCATCATGAGAGCTGGTTCTGGCAATACACTACCTACTACAGGCTACACTGACGGCTTCAATTCATAAACAATTTACAAAGCTAAGATTGATCAAAATGCGTAGGCGCTATCCCATGTCTAGATATATCCACAGTGCTGCTAACCTAACCTAGTTTACCTCATATAATATATTGTAAAACTTATGATGTTTCTTCTCCTTAAGTGCATGCTACAACTTAGCCTCCACAATCATCCTAATAATACCAGACAGGTCTTTAGAACTAAGCCCTGCAGCCTGCCGCTTGGCTAATAGCGTCATCTTATGGCCCCTTACAGCCACTGCCCACCATACGCTTCGTTATAGCATCTATTGCAACCCCATTCCTCTGTGCCATCGTAAGTAATCCTAACCTGGGCGACCGCATACGGAGGCAGGGATACAGTGGCACCATTTCTCGTTGTACTGCATAACACGCTCATTGTTGATCTAGCTACAAGATGCACTCAGTTTAAATGTGATACCTACAATCTGTGACTTGTATTTCATATAACCATGCAATCTTACCTCGAAGCTAAAATGTTTAGGCAGCATGTATAGTCTGTTAGTCCCTTTCATTAAGCCATGCCTGTCTATGTTTACTCTTGTTTTCCTTAACAAAAAATAAAAAGTGCAGCGCATCCTGAATCTGTTACCATAAGGTTATCAATTATCTACTGAATGTAATATAATTTGTCATCACTGACCTGTGTATTTAACACTGCACATTCAAAAATAAAGAATTTAAAAATAAAAAAAAAAAAGTATGAGATTTTTGTGCTATGTTTCAATGCGGCCACGCCGGCAGAATCGCGGGGAGCCGTGACATGAAGTGCCAAAGGCTGCCTAATCCTGTGCTATGGGCTGGTCAGTTTGTTAATTAATAATCATTGGATGGTTTGATTAATTAATTGATTGCCCCGTGCAGCAAATGGGTACTATAGATAAATAACATAGTTGGTTACATTGGAAAAAAAAAAACAGTTCATTCAAATTTTATCTTATAATGCCATCTAGTGGGTAACATGTCTAATTAAAGAACATTTTTTTTTTTTCCATAAAAAAATTTGTCATCTCTCTCATGATTGGCGAGACTTGAATGGTCCTGGCGGTGGAAATAATACCACCTTTCTGAGTAGAAAGGCACTGAAGGCAAAAATGTACATTTCTATAGTCTCTAGAGCAGGGCTCCCCAGATGTTGTAGAACTACAACTCCCCAACATCTGGGGATCTACCTGTTCGGCAGTCCTGCTCTAGAGTGTCTCTCTGCTCAGTGAGACTAAACATCAGAGGTCTGGAAATGACCCCAGTAATAAATCGAGCAGTGTAGTTCTGAGCAGAGATGCACAGTGCAGTGTAGTTCTGAGCAGAGATATACAGGCATTTCAACTGACGACAGTCTAGTCTAAATATATTGCAAAAAATAACAAAATATGTATAAGCGCTCACTACAATACGGGCAGCAGTGTATCTGTCAAGGATCCCCAAAAAGTTATGAAATGAATGTAACTAACAAGAAAAATTGATTTTCTTGCTTTTGTATATGTCAATACGTTTGTAAGGAATGACATGTTAAAGATAATTTATATTAACAAAAATGTTGAAAAAAGTATTAACTTTTTCAATAAACCCACTTCTGATAAGGAAAGTAATCAATATATTAAAAGTCAAAATTGTATCCTTCCCATTGTAAATCAAGTGCATTGGAGATTTTTGAAAAAAAAAAAGTGTCTAAAGATCTACGAAAGCTTAATAATAAACCTGGAGCTAAACCAAACCTAACCAGGAGAAAATAATGGTAGTAAGAGAATTACAGAATGATGAATCTATTGGTATTGAACCGGCCAATATAGGCGGGGGTTTGGTAATCCAATCAAAAGAGATGTATGAAGAAGAGGCATACAGACAACTAAACAATACCAACACCTACTGCAGATATTGCAATGAAACAACATAGCTTTTTTGAAAAAGGGAAGGAAGATCAGGATTCTGATAATCTGGGCAGACGATTATATGCTCTTTACGGGCAATGTACAGTCCCTATGTAGAATAATCCCACATAGAGAGGACTGTCAAACTGTCAAATCAGTTTTAGAAAAAGATGGCAGTATGCACCATACCCAACTAGAATTTATAATAAAGGGTATTGATATGATTAAAAAAAAAATACTATTTCTGGTTTAATTACTCTTTTTATTTGCAAAGAAATGGGAGGGCTATGGGTACCAGGTTTGCACCCAGTGGAAAAACATATTTGGACAGGGCGTTGCTGGTGTGCTAACCTGGTCTCATATTTTATGTATATAGATGATCTTCTCTTCATATGGAAATTATCTTTTTTTTTACAGGATATGATTTTATTAATTGTTTAAATTATAACAATTGTAATATTTTAACAAATGATGTAAATAACACTCAAGTACATATTTAGATCTCGATATTTATATTAAAGACAACAAGATCCAAACAAAGGCACATTTAAAAAAAAGTACATGTCAATAACTACATAAACATGGATACCTTCCACAATAATGTTTAATTGGAGAGCATCACTAAGAGTCAAATGCTTAGATTAAGAAGGAATTGTTTGGAGTTGTCAATATTTAAAGAACAAGCAACTAGTTTAAAAGTGAAATGTATGCAGAAAGGTTATAATTAAAAAAAAACCTATAAATACTGTGATCAATCAAACAGACAAGACAAATAAAAATTACATTATTATTAAAAAAGCATTAATAAACCTATTAATGGAAACCTTTCATTAGCAATAGTATTATACTATAATAATAAAAGCAAACAAATAAAAAAAAGTTATAAAAAGATGATGACTTACTGAGATATTATTCCTGACAATTCAACAACTATCTTCAGGGGTGCCCCCAATTTGAAAATGCACTTAACAAAGATTTTCACTAGAAAAACCAAACTAACAAATAAATCCTTCTTAGATAGAATTGTTTTTTTACAGATGCAATTGTTGCATTGTGTTGTAGCCGTGGCTTGAAGATCAAAATTAAGCTCTTTATTAATATATAATAATTACGTAATAAGTAACAACATTAATATTTTTATAGTTCTAGGTATTATGGTCGAATATGTCGATAGAAAATACAAAAAACATTGTAATATTAAATGTATATTTAATATGTTTATGATAAGAAGTAAAGAGATGCTAGCATAATGTCAATATACTATAATAATTGTAGATTATGTTAGCTTTAGTGTACCTATAATCTTAATTTTATTAATGACAGGAGGCGAGTATTTGCTTAAGTCTCTCTTTACTAGAACTCCACAGCAGCACAGAAAAACAACCAATCAGAAAAAAGTTAGGTGCTATAAAACTCCCCTTCCCATGCATCATTTCCTCTTTCAAGCTGCGACAAGACAGAAACAAATACAGAAAACATAATGGGGAGAAACGAAGTCCTATATACAATGAAGTCCACCTTCCGAGAAGAACTGCCACACCAGATAGTGTTGATGGACTGTAAACTGAAACGAGAGAAAAAACAGAATTGAATAGGTTGATTATCCAAAGAAACGTACTCTGAATAAACATGTAGGTACCCAAAGTAGCAACCAAATTCATCTTAACATGTAGATATCCCAACCCTACTTTTAAAAACAGACATAAGAAACAAACGACAGGTAGCAGAGGCAGCAAGCAGAGTTGCATACGTACCTGATAATCTAAACTATAAAAATAAACAAGGGAGGGATAAGAATGGGTGGAAAATACTCGCCTCCTGTCATTAATACAATTAAGATTATAGGTACACTAAAGCTAGCATAATCTACAATTTTATAACAGTGCAACACAAAATTCAGATAGATGAAGTGGATACAATACCCAGCTGTGTATACCCTCGATTGGGTTACTTCAAATTACTTGTGCATATATATAAAAAATAAAAAGAAAAGTACATAGCGTAATACAGTAAAATAAATTAGCATATGGAGACAATCTCTCTATGGGTACACTCACAAGTGAAGAGCAGATAAGCCTGCTCCAACTGTATCCTCTTTGTATACAAAAGATACACAGGACGGCAGCAGCTTGAAAATGAAATTGACTTTAATATCTGCAAAATTCCACAGTATAAAACGGTGTCACTTAGCTCCCTCAGTCCTTCTCTGGACAAATGTTCTGTTCGGTTTGGTTGCCGGCAAACACAATACCGCAGACACTTCCTGGAGGCGGAGCCTTAGTGACGTAACCACGGGACGTGCGTGATGACGCGTTTCGCCTCAGATTCGGCTTCCTCAGATCACACTCCCATCCTGCTGCTGCCTTCTTTTAAATCCACTCTCATTGGTGTGCATCCGCCCATTATGTCCTCTCATTGGTTAAAAATTAGTCTCTATGTGTTATTCCAAAACTCTTCATTACAACGTTCATTCATAGAGTCCTTATCACCTAAATAGCATTTTTTTACAACACATATCTCAACCATCTTATTATGTACAGACTATATTCATATTATCATAGGCGTGCGCAGCCTATTGCATTAGGGTGTGCACCCTAAAGCACAAACACACGCCGCATGTATATGTATATATATATATATATATATATATATATGTATATACACACACATATATATATATATATACACTGCTGTGTGTGTGTGTGTGTGCTGTTAGTGTGCTGTGTGAGGGTGGTGTGTGTAAGGGTTCCCACCCCCCCAAAAAAAATAATATACACTCCAGTGTGTGTATGTATATATATATATATATATATTCACACACTGACACGCATACTCAAACACACACACATACACTCACAGACACACACACACTCATACATTCATAGACACACACATTCACAGACACACCCATACATTCACAGACACACATATTCACATACAATGACACACCTACACATTCACTGACACACATTCACAGATACACACACACATTCACAGACACACACACATTCACACACACACACACATTCACAGACACATTCACAGACACACATTCACAGATACACTCACACACACACACATTCACAGACACACACACATTCACACACACACACACATTCACAGACACATTCACAGACACACACACACACATTCACATACACACACACAGACACACACACATACACAGTCAAAGACACACACACACACACACACACAAACAGACACACACACACACAAACACAGTCACAGACACACACACACAGTCACAGACACACACACACATTCACACACACACACAAATTATTATTTTTTTAATTAAAAAAATGTCCACCCAGCCTCCCTACCTGGAGTGCTGGCGTGGACTTGTCCCTGGGGTCCAGTGGGTCAGGCGGCTCTCTCAATATCAGCCGCGGCGAGGGAGCAGTGAGCTTTCTGCTCCCTCTCGCTGCGCGGGCTGTCTGCTGTAGCTGGGAGCCGGAATATGACGTCATATTCCGGCTCCCAGCATCAGCAAACAGCGCGCGGCGAGAGGGAGCAGAAAGCTCACAGCTCCCTCGCCGCGGCTGATATTGAGAGAGCCGACGGGGGGGGGGGGGGGGCCATAAACTCTTGCCCCCCCTCCCATCCATGACAGGGGGGACATGGGGGAGGAAGGGGGGCGCTGAGTGCCTGCAGGAACGGCGTTCCTGCACAAAAAAAGTGCAAGAACTCCATTCCTGCAGGACTCAATCCATAGGCGTGCCGCGGGGATTAGGGTGTGCCCAGGCAGGCACACCCGGCACACCCCGTGCGCACGCCTATGCATATTATACACATCTACTCAATCTAAGTGAGAGAAAAAAAAGGGGAATATATTAGTCAAATGTTACATATATTAAAAAGCAAGCTAAAATCTCTAGAAAATCTTTATTATACAATATACTATAATTTATAAAAGTTAAACTCAAGATGAAATAAAATAAAGTGCAAAAATATATATTATTCTTTTTACAGGAAATTGTACAAGTCAAATTCTATATTCAAACCTCTCGGTTCTAAAGTTCCTAGACGATGTACCCATTTCATTTCTTCCCTACCTATTGCATTTATATGATCTCCCCCTCTCCAGGCTTTATTAACTATTTGGATACCTAGAAAGATTAACCCATTAGGATCCTTTTTATGGTACTTATTAAAATAGGCTGAGACGCTGTGTTGCTCATAGCCCCGTTTTATATTATACACATGTTCATAAATGCGTTTGTGAAGGGGACGTATTGTGCGGCCTACGTATTGCAGCCCACAAGGACAAATTAATAAATAAATTACATTTTTACTACAGCAAGTTATAAAATCCTTTATAGAGAATTCCTCATCACTTTGTCTCGCTTTAAATTTACTTATTCCTTTTAGAGTTTTGTTTTTGCTGCATTTACAGCCCATACACTTTCCACATGAATAAAAACCACTTTTATTATTTAAAAACGTTGTTTTTACTTCTTTTTTGGGGTGATTAAAAGTTAAAAGTCTTTTAAAATTTGGTGCACCTCTAAAAGTAATAAAAGGCCTCTCTGGTATGATTCCTGCCAACTCTTTGTCTTTCTTCAGTAAGTCCCAATGTTTATTGATTATAGACCTCATTTTTCTAGAATCACTATTAAAATCAAAAACTAAGGGCATCTTATTCTCTTTTTCCTCAATTTGCCTATTTTTTCGTCTCATAATTGCATCATCCTGATTGAGTTGGCTCACTTCCTCATACGCCCTATCTAATATGCTTTTTGGGTATTTTTTCTCTGAAAACTTATCCATAAGGATACTGGCCTGATCTTTAAAAACATCTAACTCTGTGCAATTTCTCCTCAATCTTTGTAACTGTCCTTTTGGGATATTATCCAGCCAGGGGGTATAGTGACCACTATTATATAACACATAGCTGTTTGCATCCACTTTTTTGAAAAAAATCTTAGTTTTAATACCCCCTCCTTCCACATAAATATCCAAATCTAGGAAGCTGATATTGTCTTTACTATAAGTACTGGTAAGATGAATACCCCAATTATTTTCATTTAATAAATTTAAAAATCTCTCCAAATGTGACTCCGTACCTCTCCATATAAAAAACATATCATCTATGTACCTATGATGTGAGACTAGGTCCGCCCCCCATTCTTGACTGTTATAAATATGGATATTTTCCCAACTTGACATAAATAAATTTGCATAACTAGGGGCGAACCTAGTCCCCATCGCAGTATCTTGGCATTGGAGATAAAACTGAGAATTAAAAAAGAAATAATTATTATTTAAAATCCAACGTATACTGTCCATTAAAAATTCTACATGCGGGTGGCTGAATTTTGCTTCCTCCTCTACATCCTCTGTATCCCTGTATCTTCTTCTTTTCTGAGGTGAGAAGGTCACCCTTCCCCTCCTCTCCCCTAAAAAATCCTTTTGTTCTGGATGTATATTTTCATCTGCAAGGGTTTCAAAGCGTTTTTTTAATTCAATATCTTTCCTTTTTTGAACAAATGGGGGACTTCTATACTGTCTGTTTTTATTGGGTTGATATTTATTTTTCGGTTCTACCCTAGTCCATTTCCTATTTTCCGGTGTTTTCCACAGTAAAAATGTAATTTATTTATTAATTTGTCCTTGTGGGCTGCAATACGTAGGCCGCACAATACGTCCCCTTCACAAACGCATTTATGAACGTGTATAATATAAAACGGGGCTATGAGCAACACAGATTGGATGGCGCCAATCCAATTATGGTATTTATATCCAATTCCGCAGTGCATCGAACGAGTAATGGGGACCTCTGAGTGGGGGTCCCTAAAAAAAAAGACAGATTGATCTCTTGCTGTACTGGGGATTTGAACTCATGGATGAAAATCCCCAGTGCAGGTCTGTAACCACTGAGCTACCATATGATACAACATGTTCTTACTCTATATCTAATAGGAGGTAGATACTTAGAGGAGAGTAGTGAAAAACCCTATCATGGAAGAAAACAATGGATACTGACATAGCCCAAAAAGTCACATCATGGAAAGCATAAAAATACCATGCAGAAAATATGCAAAGCGTGAATTCAAGAGACAAGTCTGGAATAATCCCCTGCAAATTATCAAAGTGGAACTGACATATGTAAGAAATCCAGATACTTACATTATTATCCCTTGCATATTATCAAAGTGGAACTGAAATATGCAAGAAATCCAGATACTCACATATTATCCCTTGCATAGATACCCCGGGCGCCGGCAGGCTCACCCTGGAGCACAGGGAATCAGAGGAGTTAGCCAAAAGGCTAGTCTCCTGAAACCCCAGCTAAGCGCCCATAGTCCGCGGGGAGGATAAACCGCGGGGCGTAGAGAGTGGGGTAGGTGGGGAGGGAGAAAAACAAAGAAGCAAACTGCAGAAATCCCTGGTAAACCCCCCATACAAGCCACCACAATAAGAGGGGGCTACCCCAGAGAAACAGGGGAATCCCAAAGAACAGTAAAAAGGGCAGTAACCCCAAACCACATAATATGAAAAAAATAATCAAACATAATATCTATATATATAAATAACATAAAATAAATAGATATAGGAAGAAAAGTAAAAATAAATATAATATACAAGATGCGTATATAAAAAATATAAATAAATAATAATAGAGAAAAAAGTATATATCTATAAAAATAATATATAATATTAAACTAGAATAACAAATATAAATCAGAAATAAGACAAAGAAAATCCCAAAGCCACCCACTATAAGCAGGAGGCAGTGGTACTCTGACCTGTACTGTCAGCGGAGCAGCAAAGAAAGAGGAAATGATGCATGGGAAGGGGAGTTTTATAGTACCTAACTTTTTTCTGATTGGTTGTTTTTCTGTGCTGCTGTGGAGTTCTAGTAAAGAGAGACTTAAGCAAATACGAAGCCTCCTGTCATGTTATAAAATTCTACAATACAAAAATACAACATATTGCTTAAAAAAAAGGCTGTTACAGATTCTAAATGTAACAATGTATTCATATTACTTAGAAGGCCCCAGTTTGGTCGGTTAGTTTGGTCGGTTAATATCGTATAGTGAAATACCTTGTGATTGGAATTAAGTCGGCGTGGTGTACCGGAACCGACGTAGGGGGTAGGCCTATAAAAGAGGGCCCCCCACATGGATTGTTTAAGAGGGAGAGGTGAGTGGGGTGAACAGCATGCGTACGGCAAGGTAGGAAGGGGGAGTAGCGTTTATATAGGAACGCTAACTCCTCCCACAAATACAGGCTTTCGGCCTTAAACTTGTGGTCGGTTAATATCGTATAGTGAAATACCTTGTGATTGGAATTAAGTCGGCGTGGTGTGCCGGAAACCGACGTAGGGGGTAGGCCTGTAAAAGAGGGCAAAAGGAAAAGCAAGAAAACACACTTATTGCAATATAATTATCCCATAAGATTAGTTTGCCTTACCTCTTATCCGTTGTGAAATGTTTCTGTATAACGTAGCTGATTTCCAGTGACCCTAATTTATTATGTGTACCGGCGTACTGGATGCAGTACTTATTGAATGAATGTCCTAAATAGGAATCAGTGGTTCAAACCTAATCTAATGCAAGGAATATGAATGTAGAACCGCATTTAGAAGTAGTAGTGATGTACCGAACTGTTCGCTGGCGAATAGTTCCTGGCGAACATAGCGTGTTCGCGTTCGCCACAACGGGCGAACACATGCGCGGTTCGATCCGCCCCCTATTTGTCATCATTGAGTAAACTTTGGCCCTGTGCCTCACGGTCAGCAGACACATTCCAGCAAATTAGCAGCAGACCCTCCCTTCCAGACCCTCCCACCTCCTGTACAGCATCCATTTTAGATTAATTCTGAAGCTGCATTCTTAGATAGAGGAGGGAAAGTGTAGCTGCTGCTCATTTGATAGGGAAATTGATAGCTAGGCTAGGGTATTCAGTGTCCACTACAGTCCTGAAGGACTCATCTGATCTCTGCTGTAAGGACAGCACCCCAAAAAGCCCTTTTTAGGGCTAGAACATCAGTCTGCTTTTTTTTTTTCTCTCTGTGTTATGTAATTGCAGTTGCCTGCCTGCCAGCTTCTGTGTCGGGCTCACAGTGGATACTGTGCCCACTTGACCAGTGCCACCACTCATATCTGGTGTCACAATAGCTTAAGCTTGACATTTAAAAATATTTTTTTTTTTCACTGTTATAGATTGAATAGCAGTTAGTTGTCTTCAAGCGGGTGTCAGGCCTTCAGCGTGTACTCTGCCAACCTCAGCAAGTGTACTTTGCATCTCATATCTGGTGTGACTATAGCATGCCTTTAAAAAGAAAAAAAGTTTTTCACTGTAAGCTAATAGCAGTTAGTTGTCTGCAAGCGTCTGGGTGTCAGGCCTTCAGCGTGTACTCTGCCAACCTCTGCAAGTGCACTTTGGCACTCATATCTGGTGTCACAATAGTGTGCCTTTAAAAAGAAAAAAAGTTTTCCACTGTAAGCTAATAGCAGTCAGTGTCCTTAAAGCGGGTGTCAGGCCTTCAGCGTGTACACTGCCAACCTCTGCAAGTGCACTTTGCCACTCATATCTGGTGTCACAATAGCGTGCCTTTAAAAAGAAAAAAAGTTTTTCACTGTAAGCTAATAGCAGTCAGTGTCCTTAAAGCGGGTGTCAGGCCTTCAGCGTGTACTCTGCCAACCTCTGCAAGTGCACTTTGGCACTCATATCTGGTGTCACAAGAGCGTGCCTTTAAAAAGAAAAAAGTTTTTCACTGTAAGCTAATAGCAGTCAGTGTCCTTAAAGCGGGTGTCAGGCCTTCAATGTGTACTCTGCCAACCTCTGCAAGTGCACTTTGCCACTCATATCTGGTGTCACAATAGCGTGCCTTTAAAAAGAAAAAAGTTTTTCACTGTAAGCTAATAGCAGTCAGTGTCCTTAAAGCGGGTGTCAGGCCTTCAGCGTGTACTCTGCCAACCTCTGCAAGTGCACTTTGGCACTCATATCTGGTGTCACAAGAGCGTGCCTTTAAAAAGAAAAAAGTTTTTCACTGTAAGCTAATAGCAGTCAGTGTCCTTAAAGCGGGTGTCAGGCCTTCAGTGTGTACTCTGCCAACCTCTGCAAGTGCACTTTGCCACTCATATCTGGTGTCACAATAACGTGCCTTTAAAAAGAAAAAAGTTTTTCACTGTAAGCTAATAGCAGTTAGTTGTCTGCAAGCGTCTGGGTGTCAGGCCTTCAGCGTGTACTCTGCCAACCTCTGCAAGTGCACTTTGCCACTCATATCTGGTGTCACAATAGCGTGCCTTTAAAAGAAAAAAAGTTTTTCACTGTAAGCTAATAGCAGTCAGTGTCCTTAAAGCGGGTGTCAGGCCTTCAGCGTGTACTCTGCCAACCTCTGCAAGTGCACTTTGGCACTCATATCTGGTGTCACAATAGCGTGCCTTTAAAAAGAAAAAAGTTTTTCACTGTAAGCTAATAGCAGTCAGTGTCCTTAAAGCGGGTGTCAGGCCTTCAGTGTGTACTCTGCCAACCTCTGCAAGTGCACTTTGCCACTCATATCTGGTGTCACAATAGCGTGCCTTTAAAAAGAAAAAAAGTTTTTCACTGTAAGCTAATAGCAGTCAGTGTAGTTCAAGCGGGTGTCAGGCCTACAGCGTGTACTCTGCCAACCTCTGCCAGTGCACATTGCCACTCATATCTGGTCTCACAGTAGCTTGCACGCATAGTACCACTAATCCAAAAAAAAATGACAGGCAGAGGCAGGCCACCCCGCAGGGGCCATCGTGGTCGTGGTGCTGTGATTACCTTTTGCCCTAGAATAATGCCCAGTTTTCAGAGGCCACGTACCCTGAACTTGAAAAGTTCTGAGGACATAGTTGACTGGCTAACACAGGACACCCAATCTTCTACAGCTTCCGCTCGGAACCTTGACGCACCATCCTCCTCCAGCTTAGCTTCGGGCACCTCTCAAGATACCACTCACCCGCCTGCCGCCACCACCAACACTAGCACCACAGCCGCTTCACTTGGTATGTCAGAGGAGTTATTTACACATCCGTTTGAAGAAATGAGTGATGCGCAATCATTATTGCCAGAGAATGTAGATAACAGGGATATGTCACAGGCAGGCAGCATTACACACATGGACGTACGGTGTGATGATGATGATGTTGTACCCGCTGCTTCTTCCTTTGCTGAGTTGTCAGATACAAGTGAAGCGGTTGATGATGATGATGCGTCCATGGATTTCACGTGGGTGCCTGCTCGGCAAGAAGAAGAACAGGGCGAAAGTTCAGATGGGGAGACAGAGAGGAGGAGAAGGAGACAAGTTGGAAGCAGGGGGAGGTCATCGCAAGGAGCTAGTGGCACAGTCAGACAGCATGCATCGGCACCCGGGGTCAGCCCGACAGCACGCTAATCAACGCATGCTGTGTCCACCACCAGAATGCCGTCATTGCAGAGCTCAGCAGTGTGGCATTTTTTTTGTGTGTCTGCCTCTGACAACAGCGATGCCATTTGAAACCTGTGCCAAAAGAAACTGAGTCGTGGGAAGTCCAACACCCACCTAGGTACAACTGCTTTGCGTAGGCACATGATCGCACATCACAAACGCCTATGGGATCAACACATGAGTACAAGCAGCACACAAACTCAAAGCCGCCATCCTCCTCCTGGTCCAGCATCTTCAGCCACGTCAACCACTGCTGTCCTCCTTGCCCCCTCTCAACCATCCGCCACTCTGTCTCTCGCCTTGAGCACTTCCTGCTCATCTGCCCACAGTCAGGTGTCTGTCAAGGACATGTTTGAGCGTAAGAAGCCAATGTCACAAAGTCACCCCCTTGCCCAGCGTCTGACAGCTGGCTTGTCTGAACTATTAGCCCGCCAGCTTTTACATACAAGCTGGTGGAGTCTGAGGCGTTCAAAAAATTTGTGGCTATTGGGATACCGCAGTGGAAGGTACCCGGACAAAATTTCTTTGCACAAAAGGCAATCCCCAACCTGTACTCGATTGTGCAAAAGGAAGTAATGGCATGTCTGGCACACAGTGTTGGGGCAAGGGTCCATCTGAACACTGATACTGGTCTGCAAAGCATGGTCAGGGCAGGTATATCACCTACACTGCGCATTGGGTAAACCTGCTGACGGCTGCCAAGCATGGAATGCATGCCTCTGCAGAGGAGTTGGTGACACCGCCACGACTTGCAGGCAGGCCTGCTGCCACTTCCTCTACTCCTCCTACTCCATCCTCTTCCATAACCTCCTCGGCTGAGTCCTCTTCTGCTGCTGCGTCTTGCTCCACATCAACGGCACCCCCCCAGCTCCCCAGGTACTATTCCACATCCTGGATACAGCAGTGTCACGCCATCTTGGGTTTGACTTGCTTGAAAGCAGAGAGTCACACCGAAAAAGCACTCCTGTCCACCCTGAACGCACAGGTGGAAAAGTGGCTGACTCCGCAGCAACTGGATATCGGCAAAGTGGTTTGTGACAACGGAACAAATTTGTTGGCGGCATTTAAGTTGGGCAAGTTGACACATGTGCCGTGCATGGCACATGTGTGTAATCTGATCGTACAACGCTTTGTGCATAAGTACACAGGCTTACAGGACGTCCTGAAGCAGGCCAGGAAGGTGAGTGGCCATTTCAGGCGTTCCTACACGGCCATGGCGCACTTTGCAGATATCCAGCGGCGAAACAACATGCCAGTGAGGCGCTTGATTTGCGACAGCCCGACACGTTGGAATTCAACACTCCTAATGTTCGACCGCCTGCTCCAACAAGAAAAAGCCGTTAATGAATATTTGTATGACCGGGGTGCTAGGACAGCCTCTGGGGAGCTGGGAATTTTTTTGCCACGTTACTGGACGCTCATGCGCAATGCCTGTAGCCTCATGCGTCCTTTTGAGGAGGTGACAAACCTAGTCAGTCGCACCGAAGGCACCATCAGCGACATCATACCATTTGTTTTCTTCCTGGAGCGTGCCCTGTGAAGAGTGCTGGATCAGGCCGTAGATGAGCGTGAAGAGAAAGAGGAAGAGTTGTGGTCACCATCACCACCAGGAACAGCCTTATCAGCATCGCTTGCTGGACCTGCGGCAACGCTGGAAGAGGATTGTGAGGAAGAGAAGTCAGAGGAGGAATGTGGCTTTGAGGAGGAGGAGGAAGACCAACCACAACAGGCATCCCAAGGTGCTCGTTGTCACCTATTTGGTACCCGTGGTGTTGTACGTGACTGGGGGGAAGAACATACCTTCATTGAGATCACTGAGGAGGAGGAACGGGAAATGAGTAGCTCGGCATCCAACCTTGTGCAAATGGGGTCTTTCATGCTGTCGTGCCTGTTGAGGGACCCTCGTATAAAAAGGCTGAAGGAGAACGACCTGTACTGGGTGTCCACGCTACTAGACCCTCGGTATAAGCAGAAAGTGGTGGAAATGTTACCAAATTACAACAAGTCGGAAAGGATGCAGCATTTGCAAAATAAATTAGAAAGTATGCTTTACACAGCGTATAAGGGTGATGTCACAGCACAACGGGAATCTAACAGGGGAAGAGGTGAAAGTCATCCTCCTCCTCCCACGATCACGCC
Organism: Pelobates fuscus; assembly: GCF_036172605.1. NCBI lineage: Eukaryota > Metazoa > Chordata > Amphibia > Anura > Pelobatidae > Pelobates > Pelobates fuscus. The sequence continues at coordinate 346,348,239 of NC_086321.1, forward strand.
ATATCTGCCAAGTGACCCTATGTAGGGGGAACAGTCCCTATTCTGCTCTGTTTCAGTGTGTATCAGGGATCATTAGGATAGGTGTCAATCCATATCTGCCAAGTGACCCTATGTAGGGGGAACAGTCCCTATTCTGCTCTGTGTCAGTGTGTATCAGGGATCATTAGGATAGATGTCAATCCATATCTGCCAAGTGACCCTATGTAGGGTGAAGAGTCCCTATTCTGCTCTGTGTCAGTGTGTATCAGGGTCTCTGAGGACAGGTGTCAATCCATATCTGCCAAGTCTGCTCTGTGTCAGTGTGTATCAGGGATCCTTAGGATAGGTGTCAATCCATATCTGCCAAGTGACCCTATGTAGGGGGAACAGTCCCTATTCTGCTCCGTGTCAGTGTGTATTAGGGTCTCTGAGGACAGGTGTCAATCCATATGTCAAGGTGTCAATATGTCATATGTCACGTGTCAATCCATATCCATTGTGATTTAGGAATGTTAGGTGATTTATGCCCTTTATGGATTAAAACCAGACTCTGCATCAACTGTGTAATTTTCCATGGGAGTTTTGCCATGGATCCCCCTCCGGCATGCCACAGTCCAGGTGTTAGTCCCCTTGAAACAACTTTTCCATCACTATTGTGGCCAGAAAGAGTCCCTGTGGGTTTTAAAATTCGTCTGCCCATTGAAGTCTATGGCGGTTCGCCCGCCGTTCGCGAACCGAAAATTTTGTGTTCGCGACATCACTAGTAGTTAGGGGATTATTTAATAGATCAAGTGTCTTGATTCAAAAAGATATGGAAGGGCTGCGCCAAATAAGGGTAGATAGTCCAGTGAAGTATTGCTAGGGTGCCAATAGATGGTCTAGGATACTTGATAGAGTTCCTCTGTGGATGCGTCTAGTGTAGACCGTTCCGTATATGTAAATACAAGAGAGGTAGAGGCGACTAATGGTATAGTATGAAAGTTCAGGGTGTGATAGGTAACAAAATGTAGAGAACTCACATTCAAGAGAGCTATGGCCAGCTCTGGTGTGGATTGCGTACAGCGGTATAATCCCCGCTTATGGGATATGTAGGGAGGGGGTCTCCGTCAACACCGTCTGGTAGTCCAGAACTCGGAAAAGAAAGACAGAAAGCGACAATAGTGCTCTCAATTTTGATGTGGTTCAGTGTGCAGATAAGAAGAGGTAAAAAACTCACATTTGAGGGAGCTATGTCCAGCTCTGGTGTGGATAGCGTACAGCGGTATAATCCCCGCTTATAGGATTTGTAGCGGCGATACGTCCGTCAGCACCGTCTGGTGATCCAAGGCTCCAATATAGAAAAATAAAAAGCAGCAATAGTGCTCTCAATTGTGATAGGTAAAGAGAGTAGTAGAGGAAATAAAATAATACTCACAAAGATAGAGCAGAGGTACTGCTCTATGGATAGGCGCTGGTGGTATGATCCCCACCTAGGATTTCTTGGAGTACTGGAACTTTAAAATTGCCAGTGGAAGTAAATGTAACCAGGAAAGGTTAAAATGCCAGGAATAGGTAAAAAAAAGTTTAAAGTGCATAGAGAGTGCAATAAAAAGAGGATTGGTACAATAAAGTAGCCCAAAAACTTTTATTGATCTAAAATACACAATAAAATACAGAATTAATAACCATAAACGCGTTTCACCATAAGTGGCTTCTTCAGAATGGGATAAAAGTAGTAACCTGGCAGGGGTTGTTTAAATAGGGCTATGTTAATTTGAAAATTGCGCCAAAAGTGTAATTGGCCAATCAGAGACAATTTTTAAAAACACTTTTAAAAATTAGGATTCAAAAGTATGGGAGTGATGTTATAAGGGTGATGAGTCCATTTAAATTATTTAAATGTAAAAACGAGGGTGAGAAAGTTTTAAAAACAAAACAACAAAAAAAAAGGTTGTTTAATAAAGTTCATAAAAAAAACAGCAAAGGTTGTTTTATAAAGTTCATAAAAAAAGGTTGTTTTATAAAGTTCATAAAAAAAAAATAGGTTGTTTTATAAAGTTCTTAAAAAATAAAAAAAATAAGTAAAAAAAACATGTCACATATCTAAAAAACATAAGGAGATGGTTTAAAGGTACAGAGATACAGAGATATATGTAAATGGAGTATGCATGAAAAGGGGGTAATATAATCCCAAACATAATGATTTAAATAGGGGTTACATTATACCCCAGAGTAATAATATATTACAGATGTTAAATGAAAATAATAGATAAAATAAAATAAAATAAAAATACAATTAAATAAAAGATAACACAGAATACAAGATACATAAATGGAAAGGCATAGATGAAAAAATTATTTAAAATTATTATTATGAGGGTTGGTTAGGTCCAAACATAAAGAATAAAGGCATGTAGATAAGGGTTGTATATAGGAATTTAAATAAAATTGAACGGGTCAAAATCAACATTTAAACCAGATGGGGTAAGAGTTTTTAGATTAAAAACCCATTCCATCTCAGCTTTACCTAATATATTCTTAATGTTACCACCTCTCCATGGTATTATACATTTTTTTATGCCGATGCATTTAAGGTGTCTTATGTCGTTATTATGTGTACAAAAGTGTTTGGAGACTGAGTGATTCAGGTAGCCTTTTTTGATATTTCTACAGTGTTCACTCAGTCTCACTTTAAGACTTCTTGTGGTCATGCCTACATACTGGAGACCACAAGGGCACTCCAACAAGTAGATGACATTTTTGGTATCGCAACTGATAAAATCTTTAATTTTATAGCTTTTGTTAGTGATATTAGATTTAAAACTGGTGGTTTTGGAAGGGACGGAGGGGTCTGTGTTTTTGCATACAATGCATCTTTTACATTTATAAAAGCCACTGGCATTGGGCATAAAAGAATTAAAAGTAGGTTTGGTTTCTTTTGTAAAATTGGTGGTTAAAATGGATTTGAAGTTTGGGGCACCTCTAAAGACAACATTAGGTTTGTCAGGTATAATATTTTTAAGTATTTCGTCTTCTTTTAAGAGGTGCCAATGTTTTTTGATAATTTTTTTGACATGGCCACTTTTGTTATTAAAATTGAAAATAACAGGAAGGGGCATGGGGTTGGTGATGGGTTGGGTATTGTAAGTTAGGAGGTCTGCTCTATCTTTTTTGGTGATGGTATTTATAGTGGTGTTGAGGCGGGTTGGTGAGTAATTTTTCTCAATACATTTTTCTTTTAGATAATTTGATTGTTTATTAAAATCTTCTATTTTGGAGCAATTCCTTCTGAGACGAAGGAATTGGCTTTGAGGGGCACTTTCCAACCAAGGTTTGTAATGGCAGCTAGATCTTTCGATAGCTGTGTTAACGCAGACTTTTTAAAAAAATGTTTTGGTGTGGATGGTGTTGTCTGTAATGAAGATGTTGAGGTCTAAAAAATTTATAGATTCCTTACTTGTTTCGTGGGTTAGGGTGATGCCTCTATTGTTGATGTTAAGGTGGTGGATAAAAGAGTTAAAAAGAGCTTCTGTGCCATCCCAGATAAAAAACAAATCGTCTATATATCTAAAATATGTTACAAGGTTCGTACACCAAGCGTGCCTTCCCCATATGGCCGTGGTTTCCCAGTCGGCCATAAAGAGGTTGGCGTAGCTTGGCGCGAACCTTGTACCCATCGCACTGCCTTGTTTTTGTAGGTAAAAGGAGTCAAAAAACCAAAAATAGTTGTTGGTTAAAATTATATTAATACCTTCTAAAATAAAATCTATTTGGGCTGCGGGGTTCTGTTTTCTTTAGTTAAAATGTCTCTGATTGCCTGGCATCCTATATGGTGGGGTATAATCGTGTATAGGGATTGGACATCACAAGTAGCTAAAATGTAATTAGTTTGCCATTTGAATTTGTCTAAAAAACGTAGTAGTGACATAGAGTCTTTTAGGTAAGAGCCCATTAATTTAACAGATGGTTGGAGGAGGATGTCAATGTATTCTGACAGATTGCAGAGTAGGGAATTTATCCCTGACACGATGGGTCTGCCAGGGGGGTTATTAATATTTTTATGTATCTTTGGTAAAAAATATATGACAGGGAGTTTAGGGTATTTGATGTTAAGATAGTTGTATTCGTTTTTGGTTAGGATGCCAGAATCCAAGCCTTTTTGTAAAAAAGTGGATAGGGTGATTTGGATGGTAGGGGTGGGGTCAGAGGGTAATTTGTTATATGTTTCTGTATCGTGTAGTTGTCTATGTGCCTCATCTATGTACATCTTGCTAGATAGAATAACGATCCTATAAGCGGGGATTATACCGCTGTACGCTATCCACACCAGAGCTGGCCATAGCTCCCTCAAATGTGAGTTTTTTACCTCTTCTTATCTGCACACTGAACCACATCAAAATTGAGAGCACTATTGTCGCTTTCTGTCTTTCTTTTCCGAGTTCTGGACTACCAGACGGTGTTGACGGAGACCCCCTCCCTACATATCCCATAAGCGGGAATTATACCGCTGTACGCAATCCACACCAGAGCTGGCCATAGCTCTCTTGAATGTGAGTTCTCTACATTTTGTTACCTATCACACCCTGAACTTTCATACTATACCATTAGTCGCCTCTACCTCTCTTGTATTTACATATACGGAACGGTCTACACTAGACGCATCCACAGAGGAACTCTATCAAGTATCCTAGACCATCTATTGGCACCCTAGCAATACTTCACTGGACTATCTACCCTTATTTGGCGCAGCCCTTCCATATCTTTTTGTATCTATCCACCTTCATTTGGGTTGCTGCCTACCTTGACTAATTTTGTGATTACTAGCGCTGAATTCTTTTTGTGTTTATCAAGTGTCATGATTGTCTGGTTTGAATGTTGGCGTGACATGAGGTAGTGTCTGTACCTTCTTAAATCTTCCTTGAGGAGACGTGATCTGCCAGTCTAATTAGCTGTGTGTCACGTATTCATCCGCTTATAGAAATGTGGTTAATGACATTTACTGTCCACACAGGAAAAGTTCTGCCAAGCAGCAACCTAATCCACAGAAGGGTTAATGCTGAGCAGCAATTATGCAAATGAAACCTGGTAACTGACTTTGGGGTCAAAGGCCGGTTACAGCCTATCAGAACTAAAGGAGGGGTATTTAGGCCCAGTTCTCATCCTGCTCAGAGCCCTGTCGTGGTTTCCCTTGTGGTTGTCCGAGAGCGTGTTCCTGTTATTAGTTTTCTACCTGTTTTTTGACTTTGGCTTTGTTTATTGACTTCTCTATATTCTGGTATCCTGACTCCTGGCTTTCCTCATCGCTGCGTCCCTTTCTGTGTTCCCTGACCTCGGCTAGTATTTTTGACTATTCTATGTACGTTAAATCCGGCCATTCTAAGGACCGGTAATACGTTACTTATTTGTCATCCGTGCTATACAGTTCTATGTGCTGGATCAAACAGTAATCCTGACATTACGACATGGCCATAGATCCTGTAGAACTGTGTCAGCACATAGCTGCTTGCGAGAGGAAATTAGAGGAGAATGATCACCGCATGGATCAATTCGCTCAGGCTTTCAGTACACTTCTCGCTAGAACGGCGCATCTTCAGCCTGCAGCGTCTCCTCCTATAGCACCTCTACCCTGTGTACCTCCACCCACTGTTAATGGGACTCCTAGCATCTCCTTATTGCCATCCCTACAGTTTGATGGCAATATCCAGGAACGCAGGGGTTTTCTTAATCAGGTGGAGTACCATTTTGAGGCCTCACCAGGGTCGTTCCCCACGGACAGAGCAAAAATGGGTTATCTAATGAATCAATTAAAGGGCAAGGCCCTTGCCTGGGCTAATCCGTTGTGGGAGAGTAATCGGAGCATAGCTCATAATTACCAGGAATTCCTTGCCGAATTCAAGCTCACGTTTGAGCCATTGAGTAGAGAGGATGACGCCTCCACTACCCTAATGCACATCAGACAAGGTAACCAGTCTATCTCGGATTATGCTATTGAATTCCGTACCTTAGCTTCCGAGGTAGATTGGACTAACAATGGGTTAATCTCAGCATTCAAAAAGGGTCTCTCAGAGACTATACTAGATGAGATAGCGCTAAAGAATTACCTAAGAGTCTTAACGAATTTATTACGTTTGTCATGCATATTGATAATAGGTTAAGACTCAGAGAAGCCACCAGAAGCAAGACCAGACGTACGGCTATGTCCCTAGCACCTCAATTCTCTAAACCTGTTTTGTCTAACCTCCCTGTACAGTCCGAACCCGAACCTGAACCTATGCAGTTGGGGGTCACTAGACTGTCGGAGGCCGAAAAACAGTATAGGAGAAGGGAGGGGTTATGCCTATATTGCGGTAGAAAGGGACATATGATAACTAATTGCCCATTGCGTCTGGAAAACTTCTGCACCTAAGAACCTTAAGGGGACAGATCTTAGGTGTGATGGAGTTGTCCTCTAACAAAAACAAAAGTAGATTCCTCCTTGAGGTTTCTATTTCACTTGATAACAAGAAGTTTTCTTGCAGTGCCCTAATGGACTCAGGTGCTGCTGGAAATTTTATTGATGTCCAGTTTATTAGGGGTAATGAGATACCGGTCAGGGAGAGACCTACGCCACTAGTTGTAGAGGCTATTGATGGTAGACCACTCACACAATCGCTTATAACCCACGAAACTATCCCTATTACGATCTCTATTGGGGCATCCCATAGGGAGGAGATGACGTTTCAGGTTACTACTTCTCCATCATGTCCTATCATATTAGGGTTTCCGTGGCTGAGATTGGATGGATTTCAAGCCATCCAATCACAGTGCTCTGTGTCATTTTACACAGCGTGGGAAAGTTCTTTGGAATTTCCCCACACTGTGTAAAATGACACAGAGCACTCTGATTGGCTTAAACCAGCCAATCAGAGTGTTCTTAGCCTAATTGCAGGACGTGGCAAGGCTTTATAAGCCTTCCCCCGCCCTGCAGAGCTCAGTCTGCGTGGAGCCCTCCATGGGTGAAGATGGAATATTTTTTTTTGCGCTCGTTTTTTTTTTTTTTATTGCGTTGGTTATTATGGTTTTTTATTTGGCCTTTTTTGGGGCTGAAAAAATAAGATTTTAGAAGAAAGAATGGTAAGTTGTTTTTATCTAATTTTTTTACAGGTTTTTACTTAAAGTTCCCCACCTCATTATTTTTAGGGTGAGGGGGGTAGGTAGGGGGATAATTTTTTTGAGGGGAGGGGGTGACTAGGGTCCCCCCCTTTGTATTTAGGGCCCCCACCCACCGCTCAGGAGTGGGGGCCGGGGGGGGACAATAGGTCCCCCCTTATTGTTATTTTTAGGGCCCCCACCCACCGCTCAGGGGTGGGGGCCGGGGGGGGACACAGTAGGTCCCCCCCTTATTGTTATTTTTAGGGCCCCCACTCGCCGCTCAGGGGTGGGGGCCGGGGGGACACAGTAGGTCCCTCCCTTATTGTCATTTTTAGGGCCCCCACCCGCCGCTCAGGGGTGGGGGCCGGGGGGGACAGTAGGTCCCCCCTTATTTTTTTTTTAGGGCCCCCACCCGCCGCTCAGGAGTGGGGGCCGGGGGGGGACACAGTAGGTCCCCCCCTTATTGTTATTTTTAGGGCCCCCACTCGCCGCTCAGGGGTGGGGGCCGGGGGGACATTAGGTCCCCCCTTATTGTCATTTTTAGGGCCCCCACCCGCCGCTCAGGGGTGGGGGCCGGGGGGGACAGTAGGTCCCCCCTTATTTTTTTTTTAGGGCCCCCACCCGCCGCTCAGGAGTGGGGGCCGGGGGGGGACAGTAGGTCCCCGCCTTATTGTTAATTTTTAGGGCCCCCACCCACCGCTCAGGGGTGGGGGCCGGGGAGGGACAGTAGGTCCCCCCCTTATTGTCATTTTTAGGGTCCCCACCCGCCGCTCAGGGGTGGGGGCCGGGCGGGACAGTAGGTCCCCCCCTTATTGTTATTTTTAGGGCCCCCACCCGCTGCTCAGGGGTAGGGGGCCGGGGGGGACAGTAGGTCCCTCCCTTATTGTTATTTTTAGGGCCCCCACCCGCCGCTCAGGGATGGGGGCCGGGGGGGGACATTAGGTCCCCCCTTATTGTCATTTTTAGGGCCCCCACCCGCCGCTCAGGGGTGGGGGCCGGGGGGGGACAGTAGGTCCCCCCTTATTTTTTTTTTAGGGCCCCCACCCGCCGCTCAGGAGTGGGGGCCGGGGGGGGACAGTAGGTCCCCGCCTTATTGTTAATTTTTAGGGCCCCCACCCGCCGCTCTGGGGTGGGGGCTGGGTGGGAGGACAATAGGTCCCCCCCTATTTGTATTTAGGGCCCCCACACACCGCTCAGGGGTAGTGGCCGGGGGGAGGACAATAGGTCCCCCCTACTGGTATTTAGGGCCCCCACCCGCCGCTCAGGGGTGGGGGCCAGGGGGAGGACAATAGGTCTTCCCCCCTTGTTTACTTTAGGGCCCCCACCCGCTCACGGAGGGGGGACCCTTTTTTTAACAGTGAGCCGCCACAGGCTGCTCACTGTTTAATAGACATGCCCCTACTCGCGGTATTGCGAGTAGGGGCACAATTTACTAATACTAAGTCATTTTTACTTAGTATTAGTAAATTTGGCTGAAAGACCACAAAAAAAACCCAACAAAATAGGGGGCGGACCGAACATCGCATATGTTTGCCGTCCGTGGCGAACGCGAACACGCTATGTTCGCCAGGAACTATTCGCCAGCGAACCGTTCGGGACATCACTAATGACGGGTTGTCGAGTGTAGCCGTGGCCTGACGAGGCAAGACAGGAATCAAGCCCCCGTACCCGAATACCCCATTGTGTAACAACGTGGCCTTGTAGAGTTGTTTGAAATGTGATTGAAAACTTATTTGTACCTGATATAAACAGGCGACAATAGCGAACCAGTAATTGTCTAATGGTAGCAGATGACAATATGCAACATCAATAGTAATTAGTGAAACTAATGTATAACGGTAATAGAGATTGACTAATTGGCGATTCATGTTAGGCTTAATAGTAGGGCATACTTGCACAAAAGGAAAGAATTAGTACTTAACAGATATGTGTCCTAACCGTCTGTACCCGAAACAATGACTACCCGAAGTTAGCATCGACAACCTGGCGTATTACCTCCAGGCACACCCTTCTCATCACCAAGTCGACTTCTTGGTTAATGGCTTCACCGACAGTTTTCACACTGGCCTTGTCACACTCTCCACTGGTATTCACAAATGTCCTAACCTACAGTCTGCTCTTCTTGACCCCGTCAGCACAGAGTTGCTACTCATGAAAGAGTTGGACAACTGGTTCATATTAGGTCCTTTCTCAAAACCCCCATTTTCCCACTGGCGTACCAATCCCATAGGTATAGCCACTGGGAAGTTCAACAACATAAAAAGGCTCATTTACGATTTATCGGCTCCACATTCTTTGTCTACCCCTAGCATCAACTCATTAATTCCCTCAAAAGAGTTTTCCGTGCAATACGCAGTGGATGATGCTATTCATGCCATTCTGAGGGCTGGCATAGGAGCTTGGTTAGGAAAAACTGACGTTTGCAACGCATTCAAGCTCCTGCCCATACATCTGTCACTGTGGCATGTGCATGGCAGTCTTTGGGAACATAAGTACTACTTCGCAACTCGTTTAACTTTTGGGGCTAAAAGTAGTTCTAAATTGTTTGACATATTTGCCGACATGCTATGTTGGTTGCTCCTCAACATTGCCGAATGCCCATCAGTCTTATTTTATTTAGATGACTTTCTCACTATAGAATTACCTCAGTCCACTCCCATCAGCATTCATAAAACATTAGCTCTATTCTCAGCGATAGGGGCTCCACTGTCGCAAGAGAAAACTGTCGGCCCTACGACTAATCTGACTTTCCTTGGTATCCAACTAGACACAATCTTGTTACAAGCCAGTTTACCCATGGAGAAGGTACAGCATATCAGAGAGTCGGTGGAAGGTTTCCTGGCTAAGGGCACGTGTACCAGAACGGACCTACAATCCTTACTGGGCACGCTGAACTTTACCATGAGAATTATTCCTCAGGGCCAGGCCTTGATTTCTAGATTGCTGTGCCTTCTTCCTCTTCTCAATACTGGCAAAAGCGCCGTAACCCTAGATGCACACGCTAAGGCAGACCTACACATGTGGCTTAGATTTCTTTCTCAATGGAATGGGAAAGCAATGTTTCTTCCACCTTTCTCTCAATATTCCCCAGTCATATGGACTGATGCCGCAGCCCATACAGGGTTCACAGCTATCTTTGGCAACTCCTGGTTAAGAGATTCCTGGCCCCCATTCCACACTACATCTGCTCTATGTAAAATTTACCCGATAGTGGCAGCCTCCAGAACGTGGGGGCACTTATGGCAAGGGAAAGCAGTAAAATGCTTCTCTTATAATAAAGCAGCGTGCAACATTATAAAAAAGGGCAGATCCTCATCACTTACCATCATGAGACAAATTTGACGTCTGACATGGTTAGCGGCTACGCTGCAATATCACATTACTTGTATACACGTCCCAGGGCACATCAATACAGCCGCTGACGCATTGTCTCGATCTAATGTGCAGGTTTTCATCAGAGTCCATCCTACCTCAAACATCAGTCCTGTCAGCACCCCCTCATACCAAGACCTCATCCTGGACTAGAACGCCTCTTAACACACAGCAGATATTTGCCCAGCTCGGCCCTCTCAACCAATACATCATGGGCGTACAATAGAGCATTCACCCTTTATACCAAATTCACAGTAGATTACCAGATAAGCGACACACTCTCTAGACCCTATAGTGGTGTTTATCTCCTTTTGCCACCTTAACTTAAACGTATCACTAAACACCATAAAAATCTACCTCACAGGAATACAACATCACATCCTAAGCACCTACCCTTGCACAAATCCTATTATGTCTACCTATCCCATTAAGAATTTACTGAAAGGCATACAACGCTTAGACAAACCCACTTCCACTACCAGACTTCCTATAGACGGACCTAGATTTTGTGCACTTTAAGACCTTCTGGACACCAATCCGTTTAAAACTCACACTAATCTGTTAATTAAAATGGCTGCTTACCTAGCCTTCTATGGCTTCTTATGCCAAAATGAATTTACTATCAATAACATCACGACTAACCACCTATATCTAAAAATTATGAGCCTACAAAAAGATACTGACTGTGACGGACCGCCTGGCACCCCAACTGGGTACCTCTGTGAATCGCTGCTTCCTAGTACTTGCGAGCACCATAAGCACGGCACCCGAACAGCATTACCACCGTAAACCCCGCAGCTTGGTTGGGGTCTCGCTGTCCTCCACCCACCCTGGACCCAAGACCAGGATCCAGCTTACAGTGGGTAGACCTCTCCTAGTCCAGAGAGCGAAGCAGGCTGCTCTTACAAGAGCAATTGCAAGGGAGTATAGTGATTATAGCAATCCCCAGAGTGAATAAAGCTCTCCAATCCCCCAAACATGAGCCTAGACTTCATGAAGAGTAAAACAAATCTGTTTAATGGCAGCCACAACTGGCCTTATAAGCAGGTCCCCATGCAAGGGGCACTCCCCCCCTGGACCCGAGAGTAGACTACAGTAATAACATATACACGATTACATTGGCTCTCAGGTCCAGGGCACTCCCATACAAAATAGGTCAATCCCTCCCCTATGCCTGGGAGATAATTGAGTCAAGCACTGTATTAAACTCAATTATCTCCAGGCACAAAAACCACAAATTTTTACAAAACCCCAAAAATACCTTAAAACACACGAAATCCCCACAAAGTTACATCTCCTGAAAGCCCCGATCTCGGTGACCAACATATCCAAAAATCTCCCAGATCAGTTCAGGGGTTCAGGAATTTCCTTGAAGTCATAATTTGACCGACTGCCCGCATGGTCCCATGCCCAAAACAGTTCCAGAGAATCAGGGCTTGCGGTTGGTCTAGTTCGGTAATTTAAAAACGAACAAACTACTGAACAGAGTCAATAGTTTTACCCTGGAGCTTGATCTCCTTGTTCGTGTGAATGTTTCCACCATACAGTGCCTTTCTAAGTGTTGTAGAATCGAACGCAGGAGATGCTGAAAGTCCAGCTGGAAGTACAGCTGCCTGCTTTCAAGCGAACAAGATGGCTGCCACCTCGTGGTCGTCCATTGGAATTGCGACAACCCAGGCGAACACTTAGAACACTGCCGTGGAAATTGCTACAAAGTAGCAATTAGGCTTTACAAGCTCCAGGGCGGTCTCCGGTTCGTGCGGCTTTTCGGTTCTCGAACCAAATATAAAATCCCACGGACCAAGTATGCTTACATAGTTTTTAAAGGGCCCATAGTCTTTTGATAAGAGCATGGCCAGCAGGCTGCTCCAAGCACCCGTCACGAGGTACAGTTTGTCACACTGACCATTACATACTTACCATTGATCACACCAAAACAAGCCAGTTAGGACCTCCTACTAAAGTAGGCTATTATCCCACCTTTATTAATTGGTCTCCTGTTACATTACGGGACACATATTGTTCAGCACTAGAGATGTCCCGAACAGTTCGCTGGGAACTATTCGCTGGCGAACATAGCTTGTTCGCGGTCGCCACGGCGGGCGAACATATGCGATGTTCGGTCCGCCCCCTATTCGTCATCATTGAGTAAACTTTGACCCTGTACCTCACAGTCAGCAGACACATTCCAGCCAATCAGCAGCAGACCCTCCCTCCCAGACCGTCCCACCTCCATGACGAATAGGGGGCGGACCGAACATCGCATATGTTCGCCCGCCGCGGCGACCGCGAACAAGCTATGTTCCCGGCGAACTGTTCGGGACATCTCTATTCAGCACTTGTTGGTCTTAATACAAATACGCCATTACTCCCATTACATGGCAAACCTCTGACCACCACGAAGTTCATTTACTACATCAGAACTCTTTTCATTAGGCTCGGTCTTGACCACTCTGCTTTTTCGGACCACTCATTCAGAATTGGAGCCGCTACAGCAGCATCAAGCCACAATGTTCCTGCACATATAAATAAAAAACTTGGATGCTGGAAATCAGCAGCATTCACCAGTTATATACCAAAACCAGAACAGGAATTGAGATTAGCGTTTAAATGTTTAGCTTTGTAACATATATGTAATAAAGATTATTTGTACAAATCAACTTTTTGCCCTCTTTTATTACAGGCCTACCCCATACGTCGGTTCCGGCACACCACAACTGACCGGTGCTTACTTACAATTATATTATCTTACGATTATGGCTTATATCCCGACTACAAATAAGAAGGCGTATCCTGTAATTGTAGGAGGGGTTACCCGGCTACAAAAACTCAGGCCCCCTCCATGTCAGAACCGTCACTACTAGGTTCATCCCTCCCACCTCTCCCCTTAACCAGTTTTTTTTTTCATGCAGGCTCTGTCAATCATAGCCAGGGGAGGTGTGGCTAGGGCTGCATAAACAGAAACAAAGTGATTTAACTCCTAAATGACAGTGAATTGAGCAGTGAAATTGCAGGTTATGATCTATACACTAAAACTGCTTTATTTTGCTAAAGTAATTTAGGTGACTATAGTGTTCCTTTAACGGTAAGAAAATTGAAAAACGGCCTGGTCCCTAAGGGGTTAATATCATTACACATTGCTTGTAAATAATATATAAAATGGAAAGGTGCTTACAGCAGTTTAAGGCTAACAATACTAATAAAATATTTACCATTAAAAATGCAATTACTTGCAATTGTAAAAATGCTATTATTTATTAGAAGGCCCTTCAGTATATAGGCAGAACTATTAGACCGTTAAAAATCAGAATAGCAGAAAACTGCTGTAATATTCAGAAAGGCTTTACTAATAATTCTGTTTCTTCTCATTTTAAATTGCACAACAACAATCAAAGTCTTTTAAAATTTATGAGCATTACTATTATTACTAGACTTTGTAGAGGAGGTGGTTTTATTAAGAAACTTGGAAGAGCTGAAATGTAATGGATATACCATATGGATATGCTTCACCCCAATGGCTTGAATGCCAATTTTTTTTTTTTTAAAGGAATACCTCCCCTCCCTCCTCCCCCCCCCCCCCCATTTTCTTTCACTCTCATCAGGTTTCTTACCCTTCTCTCCTTACATTTTATGCACTTTATTCCATCTTTTATATATGCGCCTATATATACTGTAGTTTTATGTGTATACAGTATATGCATTTTTGTTTCTCTTTGAAGGTGTCATTGTACTTGTTATTGATCATTAGTTATATTTTATTTATTGTAATTTTTTTATACATATTTTTATAAGTGTCCCATCCCCCTCTTTTTCTTTACTTTTATCTTTATATTTACATATATTATGTTATATCTGTTTTAATATTTTGCCAATAAAGCTTACCATTTTTTTTAATTCTTTATTTTTGAGTGCATGAATAGACACAGCTGCTTACTCTGCCACAATAGCGTTTGCAAGCATAAACATATCACATTTGTTTTACATTTATGGCATTCAATTAGTGCACAATTTTTGTGTATAACTGTATAAACAGAGCGTAGCTTTATAATGGTTATGTTTTATAGTTAGATTTAATAGTTTAACCTCTTAAGATCACATGACATGTGTGACATGTCATAATTCCCTTTTATTCCAGAAGTTTGGTCCTTAAGGGGTTAATCTGCGCTTTTTAAGATATTTATGCACGCTAAATAGATACAAGGTAACTGTGTGAACCATAGAGTGAAAGCACAGAGTTTAAAAGATGGTGTTAGGATAAAGAGACAGTGGAGAGACAAAACATAGTCAGAAGATACAATGGTACCAGTGTGGGATATAGTTCAACGTTTATAATACATGCTAGGCCATCCGAGTATTTAACGTTTGTGTATAGTTTTGTTAATGGAGATAAAGCACCGCTTTGGGGCATTAAGCGATGTGGCAGCGCTACGTTGCCTTGGTGCCCAGCCCCCCAGTATGCCCAAGCTGGCTAGAGTGGTGTTATGCCGCCACGTGGAGCAGTGGCGGGAGAGACTAGGGCGTGGGTTATGCTTAGTGGGTGATGTTGGGTTGTAGGCAGCTTAATATGGGTGTTGGACTAAATGGAGTAAGACAGATTTATCTACACATTATATTATAAAATAAAACTGTTGTCACTTGTGTGCCACTGGGTCTCTTAGATCTCAGGTGAAAGTCTCTGTCAGATGTGGCTTGCTTGACAGCCCGCTACTGTAGTTGGAGGGTCAGCTGATACCTTGGCTGGGCGCTCCGCTTTCATGTGTGTACTGTCCAGCAACTAATGTCCCGTACATGCTCAGGGACTCTTCGTCCTGCACCGTATCATGACTTAAAGGAATAGTCCGTCGCTTCTGGACCAGTTGCTGGTGTGCTGATTGCGAGGTAGTGGAGCGGTGTGGCCTCTCGGGTCTAAGCAGTGCTACCGCCTTCAGGGCGTTGTGACAGGCGTCGTCTGTGTTAGTTGTGAGGGGATGTAGGGCTCTCCCGGAGTGTGGTGCTGCGCTTCATGTGGGTGACCGGTACTCCTGCATATCCGAGGGGTATGTTTTCCTGGCTTTTTGCCTTTCGCGTTTGTTTCCCTGCGGTTACTGGTTTGCTGTTCCTCTGTCTCTTCCGACATTTTCGTGCCTGCCCTGGAGTTGGTGTCGAGGTACAGTATTGCGACCCCGAAGGCAGATGTCGTGCCAGGGCTCCTTGATGGGAGTTGACCTCCGTCTGGTGCAGGTGGCAGGCCAGCTTGGGTCTGTGGGCGCTGTGTGTTGCCAGCGCTGTGTTGTTGCCGGCCCTCTCAGTGCTGTTAGGGCGTGTGGCGTCCGCCATCTTGATTGAGGGGTATAGGCCGCAGATCGTGGTGGTAACGCTGCTGGGCCTCGGATGACCTGCCTCAGAGTTGGGACCGGGATCACCCCTGCCGGTCCAGAGGGGGGGGAACAGGGCCAGGTCTTCACCTATTTGGGCCTCTGGCCGGGTGCTGCTGGGCGGCATAGCAGGGCAGCGGCCGTCCGCCCCGCTCACCGCCGGAGAAGGCCCCCTCAGGTGCAGAGAAGATTTCCCCTCCAGGGGACTGGAGCTCGGAGAGCCAACCTCGCCCTGGATACAGTGACCTCCGTGCGCTGAGTGCTCATGCTGTCGGTCTGAAAACTCGTTGAAAATCATGCTTTTAAGGGTTTAGAGAGTGTAAACTGGCAGGAGCTGCTCGTACTTGCGACCGTCCAGCTTGGCGGTCCGGCCCCGCCCCCAAACTTACCATTTTAAATCTCAATATTTCCTTATATGCACTGTATTTCTTATTTATATTCAATATATTTATGATTTAAACATTATTCTTTAATATATGTCATTGGATTTGATATATAATTTGGTGTATTTAATATGTTCAATCCTTATTCCCCCATTGTACTTATGTTTTTCTTCTTTTAATACGTTTTAATTTGCTCCACTAATGTTATCTTTTTACTTTACTATGCATTCTTTGTCATTGCTTTAATTGAAAATGGCGGATGAATAACTTCCGGCAGCGACATGTCATATCCGGTGCTGCGATCGATGCCATAAAGGACCACTATAGTGCCAGGAAAACATACTTGTTTTCCTGGCTCTATAGGGTCCTTGGGTCCCCCTCACCCTCTGGCACCCCTCCCGCCGGGCTCTAGGGTGTGGAATGGGTTAATCCCTTACCTTTCTCCAGCGCCGGGCTCCCTTGGTGCTGGGGACTCTCCTCCTCCTTTCCCCGTCATCGGCTGAATGCGCATGCGCGGCAGGAGCCGCGCGCACATTCAGCCAGTCCATAGGAAAGCATTCTCAATGCTTTCCTATGGACGCTGGCGTCTTCTCACTGTGAAAATCACAGTGAGAAGCGCGGAAGCGCCTCTAGTTGCTGTCAATGAGACAGCCACTAGAGGCTGGATTAACCCATTTGTAAACATAGCAGTTTCTCTGAAACTACTATGTTTGCAGCAGAAAGGGATAATCCTATATGGACCTGGCACCCAGACCACTTCATTAAACTGAAGTGGTCTGGGTGCCTATAGTGGTCCTATGATACTGCTTATCATGTAGGTTACTGGTGTTCGGTTTTCCCACAGTGCGAACTGGTGTTCGATCCACCCACAGTGTATCATGCTGACCACCATTGGATAACGGACTTGAGAGGTGGGCGGCATTGTCCCTGCACCATGTCATTTCCAGTATGACTTGTGCGTTTCAGTTATTATATATGGGCAAATAAAGTGCATAATATTTCAGTTCCTCTTTACTATTTTGCCAGAAATTCTTTTAAACGTTTTCAGTAATTATTTAATGCTGCTGTTCGTGGATGGGAATTATATAGCCACTGTTATAGGTGTGTTATTACATTTGTGGGTCTTGAAAACAAGAGTTTCAAAATATAACTCTTTAATTAAAAAAAAAATATATATATATAAAATAAATAAATATTAAAGTGTATTTGGATCTGGTGGACGCTTTAAAAACACACTGCATTGATGGACCATTAGCAGTAGGGAAATTTTATCTGCTTACTATTAATCATAGAAGGTTTTATGAGACCTCAGTAAACCCAATATTACATATGATGCGAGATGATTGAATAAAATCATCTCTTACTCTTCTTCTTTTTGGCCCCAAATATGTGTGATTACATGAAATAATAGTATTCACATGATTATATAGAGATCAGTGATGAAATATGAACATAGTAAAAACATAGAACTTTTATTGCATCTACTATAACACCATAGCAGTATTCATTTTCATTCATTTTCATTTAAACTAGAAATTAAAACTTCTCTAAAGCAAATTCTTCATCCAGATTACTGAATCCTTGTACATGTGCTAAATGTTTGTAATTAAACACAAGAAGTAATTACTCATAGTTCATCAGTGACAATCTTATTCTACTTCTTCTATTCATTCCTCTTCACAAAGTTTGAACTCTATTGTATCAATGTTAAATGTGGACCATGTATAGGAAGATCAATATAGCCATTGAAATATCATATGTGACTGAGGAGGTTGCAGTCTGGTTCTAAAGTTGAATATTTACCCTGGTGGCTCAAAGAGACGATCCACATATATTTGTATGTATCTGTTCCCTAGGTTTTCATACTCTCTTGCTCTTCCTTGTTCCAGCATGTCTAGCTCATTACAGATAGAAATATATTCGTCCACTGCTTTTTTGAGAATTTTATTTGCTGCTTCAGGATTTTGTTGTTTTTTTCTTTTGCAAGAGAGCAT
Organism: Pelobates fuscus; assembly: GCF_036172605.1. Taxonomy (NCBI): domain Eukaryota; kingdom Metazoa; phylum Chordata; class Amphibia; order Anura; family Pelobatidae; genus Pelobates; species Pelobates fuscus. The sequence continues at coordinate 346,366,431 of NC_086321.1, forward strand.
CGGTGCTGTTACTGGGGAATTTTCAAGATGACATTGTTAATATCAAGAGCTGTTTGCTGCTATAATATACTAATAGGTTTCTTTGGTCAACAATTGCATTTTGTCAGTATATTTATATCGGCAGACATTTTGTGCTAAGACAAAAATTAATAGTGTATATTGCCAGTCACGCTCAAAACAGAGCTGACTCCATTTTGGATTTCCAGGCTAAGAAAGACACAACATTTCTGTCTATCTGTAACTCTATTCATTCAAGCCTGAGCTAAGGAATGCGTTATGTAAACAAGACGAGTGATAAGGAATGAAGTCTCACAGCAAGGATGGGGGTGGAACACTAACCCAGAGAAAAGTATATACATTATTATATATATACAAATACATACTATCCACTGATACTTACTTTATATTAAACACATATAATTAGTATCATGTTAATAATATAGACTATTCATTGATAAATATCAATGAAAAATATCATATCATTTAATAAATGTTAGTGGAATAGAAATAATCTTACACACAGCTTCACACAAGAACCAGATAACAGTTACAGATAACATCAAGTAATTAATTTTAGTTTCGGAATCTTACAATGTCCCATTGTAAGTAAAAGGGTGAAATTAAGGTTAGGAGGTGTCAATTCTAGAATTACGATTCAAATTATAGACACGAAGTCTGGGATAAGACTGGAAAAACCAAAGAAAAAGCTTTGATGTGACATCAAATTTGAGTTATACTGGCCATATAGATAAGCCTAAATGATGTCGAAATCATCATCAAATGAAGTTAACTCTTTCCAGGACAAGAAATTTTGGTGATGTAATTGTGCCATCTACTGACAAAAAGCCATATAATACTAGATAAAACTAAACACACCTACAGTTCCGATCAACTACTGACGTGCAGAGAGTTTGGCCCTTTAAAAAGTAAGGACAAAGGGAAGAGAGGGAGATTGAGGACACACATTCAGAAAGGACACTTGGGGACTTAATTTGAACATTCAAGATTCAATATCAAACTCTCAGCTCTCAAACTTTCTTTGACTCAACTTTCCAAACCAACACCACTTTCTCTATTACATGCACGCCTCTATACATCAATCATACTTGCATTCAATTCATGTGACAGATCTTTGAATTCATCTGATAAGAACTTCTAACTGGTAATTATGCTGGTTTTATTTAATTTATTTAAATTAATTAAATTAATCAAAGATTAACTAAAGATTTACTAATAGCAGGAATACATGCCTGGATTAATTGGTCAGATTTCAAACTTAGAAATCTTAGTTAACTAAATAATATATGGTTATAAAAATTCCATTACTGCAGGTGGAATACAATGGATTCCTGGCTAATCATGGCAGCATATACACATGGGTTAGCTTCTCCCCTTACAGCCAATGGGACAGGATTAAACAAATTCTTATAAAAGGAGGATCCAGAGAAGAGACCCTCAGTCTTTTTCCCGTCCTTACAGCCCTTAGGAAGGGAGCTTTTTTAGCTCCCTCTATAATTTCAAGTACTCTACTCCTTTCACCATATCCATTACAGTGTGCTATAAAGTGCACATTGTATAATGTGTAATTGATTCCTACAATCTCCTTCCTATTTCTTCTCCTTTTACCCGGTTTTTATTCTTACCTGGACAGTCCTGGGCTGCCTGAGACTTTTAGGAGTTGTCCTATTTGCAATTGGGGTCCCTGGCTTTCTGTCCTCGGTTCTCCCAGGTCGGGAGCTTGGAGAGGACGCTCGCACATGTGCAATGCGCTTGGTTCGCTTGGCGCCAGAATGCAGTCTGGGTAAGGTCGCGAGGTCACGGCGGCCATCTTTACTATGGGCAAAACCCGAAAATTACAGGTAATTTACAGAAAACGCCAGGAACAGGTTAGTTAATAGCAGGTACTATTTAAAAGTAGCTGGAACTCGAAAGAGGTTGTTGTGGATTCAGTTATTGTACAATTTTGATTGGATTATCTAAAAGAAAAGCTAAGACTCTGGGACCCTTTCTATTCTTTGCCACAGGTTTGTGTATTTCTGATAAACAGTTATCCCTTTATTGTGATATTTTGTTTTGTGTATTCTAAGAGAATTATTTTAAATTCGTTATTGTAGTTAGCCCATTATGAGCTCTACTAGTAGGAACCATTTACCCTGTTCAGGAGAATCCAGGTGAGTAGGATTCCATATATATTTTATATGTATATAACGTTAATGAGGTTTTTACTCTCCATCTACTAACAGTTCCTTATATTACTTTTAGTAATGAAGAACAGTCTATATCATCTCCCCCACGAAAGAGGAGACAGAAGTCAGACCCCTGTGCAGGATGTGATGGGAAGGCATTGGAAGGCAAACAGCTGTGCTTAAACTGTTTGCAGAAAGTGGCCACTCCAGCAGCCTTAACACCCACTCAGTCACCAGATATCCTGACTTGGATCAGACAGGAGGTGGCTCAGGGCATCTCAGAGGCCATGGAGGCAAGTAAGCGGTCCGTGAAAAGTACAAGACAGAGACTGGTATCCTCAGAATCATCTGTCTCAGAATACCACGATTCGGCTGAAGAGTTTCAGGTTCTCGATCAGATTAATTCTAGTGAGAACGAGGAAGAGGTCTTGTCGGAATATCTAGACGCCAAGACGGTGGATAAGCTCATCCTAAGAAAGACCCTTGAATTACCGGAAGATCTTCCTAAACCTGAAGTTTCTGATAAACATTTTGCGGATCTTAGGAAGCAGAAGCCTTCCTTCCCTCTTCACAGAGCCATTAAGGAGGTGGTTACCGCAGAATGGTAAAAACCTGATAAAAAGTTTCCGTTTCAGGGCAGTCTATCCAGGCTTTACCCTTTGGAGGAGAAAACTTCAAAGAAATTCACGACACCTCCAAAAGTTGATACTACCATCTCTAGGGTAGCTAGGAGAACTAGTCTACCACTGGATAGTTCAGCCTCCTTGCGGGAACCAATGGATAAGAAATTGGATTCTGATCTTTCCAAGATATATTCGGCGGGACGTACTGGATGCCATCCAGCTGTTTGTCTTATGGCGGTGTCCAGAGCCATGAAAAGTTGAATAAAAGACCTGGATACAAATGTGGAAAGAGAAATTAAGAGAACAGTCCTCAGGGATTCTATCTATGACCTTCGGATAGCTACGGAATTTGTCGCTCAAGCTGCCCTGGATATCACCAGGATCTTCTCCCGCACCATGGCCCTCTCGGTAGCAGCTAGGAGAGCTTTATGGTTGCGTTATTGGGGTGCGGATTCCTTTTCCAAGGCCAATTTATGTTCCATACCTTTTAAAGGTGAGCTTCTATGTGGAAAGACCCTAGAGGAATCCATTAAAAAAAGCAGCTGAAGGGCGTAAGGTCTTTTTACACCAAGAGAAAAGAACCAGGAAACCAGGCTCCTCTTGGTCAGATAAGCGACCTCCGAGGGATCAATATTTTCGGGATGCCCGTAGCTACCGACCAGGTAGAGAGTTCAACAGGAGTAATAATTGGCGTGGGGGCCAATCATATGCTTCACGTTCTTCCCGAGGTAGAAACCCTTCCTTTCGTGGAGGCAAGAACTTCTGACTATCCGTCAGAGGTCAGTGCTCGACTTTCCCTCTTCTGGAAGGTTTGGGCACAGGACATAGAAGATGCCTTGGTCAAAGCAATAATTCAAAGAGGTTACAGATTGGAATTCCTCAGAAGACCCAGGGGCAACTTCTTCATTCCCACAGGTCTGCCCAAGGACGAGGGCAGAAGCAGGGCTCTGGGAGATTATGTTCAGAACCTCAGGTCCTAAAGGGTCATCGTTTCAGTGCCAGAAGAGGAACGATTCCAGGGTCACTATTCACCTCTGTTCTTAGTCCAGAAAGACAAGGGCAAGTGGAGACCTATTCTGGACCTGCGGAGGATCAACAGGAGACTTCTAATCAGATCCTTCAAGATGGAGTCTATAAGATCCATCTCCCCAGCTATCCGGAAGGCAGATTGGCTCATATCCATCGACCTACGGGACGCCTATTATCACATCCCAATAGCCAAGGAACTTCATAGTTTTCTCTGATTTGCTATAGGAGAAGACCACTTCCAATTCAGAGCACTTCCATTTGGCCTGAGCACAGCACCGAGAACCTTTTCAAAGGTATTGGTTGTTCTTATAGAAAGACTGAGGATTCAGGGAGTCTCTCTGTTCCATTACCTGGACGACCTTCTGCTGGTAGCACCAAACGTCCAGATGGCGGTGCTACACAGAGAATTTGTGCTATCAGAACTTCATCGATTCGGCTGGTTAGTGAATCTACAAAAAAACAGCCTCATTCCATCCCAGAAGATTACATTTCTGGGGGCGAACTTCGACACACTCCGGAACTCTATCTCCCTTTCACAGGAAAGGCTACAGAGGATTTTAAGCTTTGTCTACAAGATTCTGCACCTTTGTGTGATAACAGCAAGAACATACTCACAACTTCTGGGCAATCTGACCTCTTCTATAGGACTAGTCAGGTGGGCCCAGTGGCATCTTAGAGTTCCTCAGAGGTCGTTCCTGAACCAGTTCAACCGGCAGGTTATGGATTGGAATCAACCCTTGAAGATCTCTCCTGTAGTCTGGTGGCTAAGAAGGGTTAATTTGGAAATAGGTTTTCCTTTGATAGAACCCAATTGGGTCCTATTAACAACAGATTCCAGCGTTCATGGTTGGGGTGCCCACTGTCAGTACCGAATGACTCAAGGCCGATGGAACAGACAGGAGTCGGTTCTTCCGGGGAATGTTTTGGAATTACGGGCCATCCACAGAGCTCTCATACACTTCAGGGGGATCCTGAAGAACAGGTGGATACGAGTCCAGTCCGACAACCCGGCGGCTGTAGCCTATGTCTCTCATCAAGGCGGTACTCGCAGCAAACTGTTGATGAAGGAACTATGGCCCATCATGAGTTGGTGCCAGAAAAATATTCAGGGTATTTCTGCAGTACACCTTCCGGGGATTCAGAATACCATGGCGGACTACCTGAGCCGCGTGACCATAGACAAGAGCGAGTGGCGTCTAAGCCCCAAAGTATTTCAGGAGCTGTCTTTGATCTGGGGAACGCCAGAGATAGACCTCATGGCAACGGCCCAGAATACCCAGGTCGAAGCCTTCTTCTGGTCGATCACAGAGCCAGGGGGCAGGATGCTCTATCCCAACCTTGGAGGTTCACTCTGGCCTATGTGTTCCTTCCTATACCTCTCATATACCCAACTCTGAAGAAGATTCAGAAGGAGAAGGTAGAGGTCATCGCCATCCTCCCATTCTGGCCCCGGTGACCCTGGTTCCCTATGGCGAGACGGATGAGTCGGGAACCTCCGAGGGAACTCCCGTTCCAGGCAGATTTACTATCCCAGGCACTGCTGCTACACCCAAACCCCCTAACCCTCAAGTTGTGGGCTTGGAGATTGAGCGCGAAGCTCTGATGAATGCTGGCATGCCTGACGCAGTCATGAAAACTCTCCTGAGGTCTCGTAAGATATCCACTTCCTCCACATATTATAGGATTTGGCATGCCTTTGTTTGCTGGGCACAAGAACATCAGGTGGTGTTATCTTCAGTGCTCTGTTTCCTTCAGGCTGGCCTGGACAAAGGCTTTAGCTACAACACTCTGAAGCTCCAGGTATCAGCTCTATCCGCTTTGTCAGGTACCCGATGGGCACTAGAACCATTGGTCATCCGTTTCCTTAAAGCGGCGATTAAGATCCGGCCTCCTCTGAAGGTATTTCTGCCGGCATGGGACCAACCTCTGGTCTTGAAGGCCATGACTAGGTCTCCCTTTGAACCACTTGACCAAGCTCCTTTGATGGTACTCACTCAAAAGGTACTCCTATTGGTAGCAGTTACTTCCGCACAAAGGATATGTAAACTCCAGGCATTATCCTGCGAAGCACCTTATAGGAGGATTCTTCAGGACCGTTTAGTCCTCAGACCAGTCCCGGAATTTTTACCTAAAGGGATATCTAAGTTCCACTTGAACCAGGAAATTGTTCTACCATCCTTCTATCCAAATTCCTCTTCTCCTGAAGAAGAAGTTTGGCACACTCTGGATGTGGTTCGAGCATTATCTATCTACCTGTAGAAGACCAGCCCCTTCCGCAGATTGCCCAGACTATTTGTATTGCCTTTTGGCCACAGGCGGGGTGAAGCTGCCTCTACCTCTACATTGAGACAATGGGTGGTATCGGCCATCTCATGTTCTTACAAATACTTATCACTGACGGTTCCTACTGGTGTCAGAGCTCACTCTACTCGGCCTATCGCAGCATCTTGGGCTTCTGTGGCAAATGCTTCTCCTGATGAGATTTGTAAGGCTGGCACTTGGTCTTCAGTGAACACTTTCATCCGCCATTATAAGCTGGATGTTAGAGCTACAGTGGACTCTCAGTTTGGTCATCAAGTCCTTAATTCAGTCCGCTCCTCTCGACGCTCGTAATATGTATATTTATATTTATCGGCATTAATAAAAAAAAAAATTGCATTCATTATGTCTCTTGTTTCCCTCCCTATGAGCTTGGGTAATCCCATGTGTATATGCTGCTATGATTAGCCAGGAAAGTGGAAAATGTATTCATACTTACCGTAATTTTCTTTTCCTGGCTATTATTCATGGCAGCATATACAACCCACCCTTATAGGTCTAATTCTTCTGTAAGTGCTTGTTACTGACTGAGGGTCGCTTCTCTGGATCTTCCTTTTATAAGAATTTGTTTAATCCTGTCCTATTGGCTGTAATGGGAGGACTTAACCCATGTGTATATGCTGTAATGAATAATAGCCAGGAAAAGAAAATTACGGTAAGTATGAATACATTTTCCACTATATTAACGGTAATATTTACCAACAGATTAGCATGCCACATTTATCTCTGAAATAAGATAGTGTATCTTATGTAGGGAAATAAAAATTTGGCTAATGTAAAATCTGGTAGATTATTCTTTTTGGATGGTTCCAGGAATGGTTAATGATCTGGTATGAATATTGCTTTAATTGAAAACTGATACAAAATAGGATATTATATGCCTAGGAGGATTGCAGCCAGCATTGGAAGAGTTAATCAGTGTTGTCTAACTGTCAGCTGAAATTTTTATTGCTTCTCGCTGCACTGTTGTATTCCGTGGAATTTTGTGTTCTGTGTGAAGTTGGTTTCTAAGTGAAGCACCCTATCATAAATTTGCTAAGTTCATGACAACTGGTTGTTTTATTTTTTTAGCTGCTGTACTGTGTAAACCATTGCCATTTTGTATACCTATGTTATACTAAATATTCACTGATTATTATCATGCATGTTACATATTATTATTATCTATATTATTATTGTCACAATAAATTATATTTTTATAAGAAATTGTGCTTTACTGTGTGGCGTTCCTCTGATGGCTTTCTCTAGGATCTAAGAGAATTAAATATAGTGGGTAATTTTCAGCTTTATTATACTATTAACATATTCGAGGACAGTGCCATTATATAAATTTTGATATAATAAAAATGATTAAATTACATTTTGATAATTTTTATGAAAATATTATTTTAATATTTATCACCCCATAAATATCCTCACAATTTAATGTCTGCCTCTACTGGTAAACCATGTAGCATTTTATTAAAAACAACATACACCATGCTTCAACTTATAAGCTTTCTTACTTAAGTGTATATATAATGTACTCATTTAAAGGGACACTATAGGTACCAAAAAAGTTAAGCTCAATGAAGCAGTTTTGTGTATAGATCATGCCTCTGAAGTTTCACTGCTCAGTTCACTGCCATTTTGCAGTTAAATCACTTTTGTTACTGTTTATGCAGCCCTAGCCACATCTCCCGTGGCTGTGACTCACACAGCCTGCATGAAAACAAAATGGTTTCATTTTCAATCAGATGTATCATTCTTTAAATGTTTTTATCTCTTGCACTGTAAATTGAACTTGCATTACATGCCAGAAACTCCCTTAGGGAGTGCTACACTATTAACAGTGTAGGAGATAAATTCTAAATTAAACAGAATTTGCAAAAAAGGAAGTGTAAACTTTAGATGCCTCTTCAGAAGAAGTGTTTAGGAAGGCTGTGTTAGTCAAATGTAGGCAGGTGTGCCTAGGGCTGCATAAATAAAGTGATCTATCTCCTAAATGGCAGAGAAATGAGCAGTGAGACTGCAGGGGCATGATCTATACACCAAAGCGGCTTTATTAAGCTAAAGTTGTTTTGTTGACTATAATATTCCTTTAATATAATATTTATTGTGTTTTTACTAATTAACTTTAATCATAAATGTATTTATTTTTAATGTCAGAGTATTCCTTTAAACTAGAAAGTAAAACTTTCCTAATACAAGTTAAACATCCAGGCTCTGGGTACATGTGCTAAATACCTGTAATAAAGACAAGTAAGGAACCAGAGTTCATACAGTGACATATGTTATTCTATTTCTCTCAATATTTTTCCTTCAGGAAGTAGGAACTCTACTGGATCGACGCTAAATGGGGCTCAATATCCATGTTTGAAGAGCACTATAGCCATTTAATGTCATGTAACTGAATATGTGCCTGTGATATATAGCCTTGTTGCTCACAAAGACAATACACATATTTATTTTATCTCTCTGTCCCCCAGAGTTTTATAATCTCTTGCTCGTCCTTGCTTCATGTCTAGCTCATTACAGATGGAAATATATCCTTCCACTGCTCTTCTGGGAATTTTAGTTGGTGCTTCAGTGGTGACTGGTGAGTATCCCTGCCTATCACGCGGTAGACCGCGGTTACCTAATGGGGAATGCTTCTTTTATTGCCTTTGGCCTCTCCTATAATATGTACAAAGCGCTAAAAGGCTGGCAAGTAGTCTTCTCCAAAGCCCAGTGGCTTTCATCACACATCGCAAATATCCTCGTGACTGCGAGCCGCACGCCGTCACTGCACAGCTCATCCTCGTTAGTATAGTGGTGAGTATCCCCGCCTGTCACGCGGGAGACCGGGGTTCGATTCCCCGACGGGGAGTGCTATTTTTATTTCCTTTGGCCGCCTCCTCTAATATGCACAAGACGTGGGAGCATTCGCTTGTGTGGATCAGCATGAACGCTAGCTCCCCTGCCGTGGCCGGTTAGCTCAGTTGGTTAGAGTGTGGTGCTAATAACGCCAAGGCCGTGGGTTCGATCCCCACACGGGCCAGTTGCTTTTCTCTCCAGCGATTGTTTAAGCTGTCTCAGAATGCAATTTTAGCGGAGGCAATGAAAACAGTAATTAACATTGCTTTTCTCTCCAGTGATCATTTAAGCGTCCAGCCAGCAAAAATCTGTCTCAGACCGCAATTTTAGCGGAGGCAATGAAAACAGTAATTAACAGTAAGATACTCCCACATACAGTAAACAATCCCTCCCCTCTGCCCGTGATATAATTCAGGGAGTTAATGCATTAACTTAATTTCCACGGGCAGAAGAAACACCCCTTTTTATAAAGTCCCATAAGTACCCAGAAACATAACATATCCCCATAAATCTTACATCCCCTGACAGCCCTGATCTGGGTGGACAACATATCCAAAAATCACCCAGATCGGGGAGCAGGGGTTCAGAAATTCTATGGAAGTCATAGTTTTGCCCAGGCGAACGCAGGATTTCATGCCCAAAACAGTTCCACAGAATCGCAGCTAAGTGCCGCTGGGGGACCGGCCGGGAACCGCGAGGTTTTCATGTCAAAAATAGTTCCAGGACGTTCGCGGCTAGGTCCCCCTGAAGCCTATTCGCGGTTTTAGCCCATGCGAACAAGATGGCTGCCACCACGCGTTCGAATGTCGAATGGCGGCCACTTTGACTGTTCGGGAGTTCGAAGAACCAACGTTTAAAGTCCCAATAGGCACAATTAGGGTCTCTCTGCCGCAATAAATTAAAGGGGCCATAGTCACAGGGTAAAAGGCTGGCAAGTAGTCTTCTCCAAAGCCCAGTGGCTTTCATCACACATCGCAAATATCCTCGTGACTGCGAGCCGCACGCCGTCACTGCACAGCTCATCCTCGTTAGTATAGTGGTGAGTATCCCCGCCTGTCACGCGGGAGACCGGGGTTCGATTCCCCGACGGGGAGTGCTATTTTTATTTCCTTTGGCCGCCTCCTCTAATATGCACAAGACGCGGGAGCATTCGCTTGTGTGGATCAGCATGAACGCCCGCCCCCCCTGCCGTGGCCGGTTAGCTCAGTTGGTTACAGCGTGGTGCTAATAACGCCAGCCCCCCTGCCGTGGCCGGTTAGAGCGTGGTGCTAATAAAGCCAAGGCCGTGGGTTCGATCCCCACACGGGCCAGTTGCTTTTCTCTCCAGCGATTGTTTAAGCTGTCTCAGAATGCAATTTTAGCGGAGGCAATGAAAACAGTAATTAACATTGCTTTTCTCTCCAGTGATCATTTAAGCGTCCAGCCGGCAAAAATCTGTCTCAGACCGCAATTTTAGCGGAGGCAATGAAAACAGTAATTAACAGTAAGATACTCCCACATACAGTAAACAATCCCTCCCCTCTGCCCGTGATATAATTCAGGGAGTTAATGCATTAACTTAATTTCCACGGGCAGAAGAAACACCCCTTTTTATAAAGTCCCATAAGTACCCAGAAACATAACATATCCCCATAAATCTTACATCCCCTGACAGCCCTGATCTGGGTGGACAACATATCCAAAAATCACCCAGATCGGACCAGGGGTTCAGAAATTCTATGGAAGTCATAGTTTTGCCCAGGCGAACGCAGGATTTCATGCCCAAAACAGTTCCACAGAATCGCAGCTAAGTGCCGCTGGGGGACCGGCCGGGAACCGCGAGGTTTTCATGTCAAAAATAGTTCCAGGACGTTCGCGGCTAGGTCCCCCTGAAGCCTATTCGCGGTTTTAGCCCATGCGAACAAGATGGCTGCCACCACGCGTTCGAATGTCGAATGGCGGCCACTTTGACTGTTCGGGAGTTCGAAGAACCAACGTTTAAAGTCCCAATAGGCACAATTAGGGTCTCTCTGCCGCAATAAATTAAAGGGGCCATAGTCACAGGGTAAAAGGCTGGCAAGTAGTCTTCTCCAAAGCCCAGTGGCTTTCGTCACATATCGCAAATATCCTCGTGACTGCGAGCCGCACGCCGTCACTGCACAGCTCATCCTCGTTAGTATAGTGGTGAGTATCCCCGCCTGTCACGCGGGAGACCGGGGTTCGATACCCCGACGGGGAGTGCTATTTTTATTTCCTTTGGCCGCCTCCTCTAATATGCACAAGATGCGGGAGCATTCGCTTGTGTGGATCAGCATGAACGCCAGCTCCCCCCTGCCGTGGCCGGTTAGCTCAGTTGGTTAGAGCGTGGTGCTAATAACGCCAAGGCCGTGGGTTCGATCCCCACACGGGCCAGTTGCTTTTCTCTCCAGCGATTGTTTAAGCTGTCTCAGAATGCAATTTTAGCGGAGGCAATGAAAACAGTAATTAACATTGCTTTTCTCTCCAGTGATCATTTAAGCGTCCAGCCAGCAAAAATCTGTCTCAGACCGCAATTTTAGCAGAGGCAATGAAAACAGTAATTAACAGTAAGATACTCCCACATACAGTAAACAATCCCTCCCCTCTGCCCGTGATATAATTCAGGGAGTTAATGCATTAACTTAATTTCCACGGGCAGAAGAAACACCCCTTTTTATAAAGTCCCATAAGTACCCAGAAACATAACATATCCCCATAAATCTTACATCCCCTGACAGCCCTGATCTGGGTGGACAACATATCCAAAAATCACCCAGATCGGGGAGCAGGGGTTCAGAAATTCTATGGAAGTCATAGTTTTGCCCAGGCGAACGCAGGATTTCATGCCCAAAACAGTTCCACAGAATCGCAGCTAAGTGCCGCTGGGGGACCGGCCGGGAACCGCGAGGTTTTCATGTCGAAAATAGTTCCAGGACGTTCGCGGCTAGGTCCCCCTGAAGCCTATTTGCGCTTTTAGCCCATGCGAACAAGATGGCTGCCACCACGCGTTCGAATGTCGAATGGCGGCCACTTTGACTGTTCGGGAGTTCGAAGAACCAATGTTTAAAGTCCCAATAGGCACAATTAGGGTCTCTCTGCCGCAATAAATTAAAGGGGCCATAGTCACAGGGTAAAAGGCTGGCAAGTAGTCTTCTCCAAAGCCCAGTGGCTTTCGTCACATATCGCAAATATCCTCGTGACTGCGAGCCGCACGCCGTCACTGCACAGCTCATCCTCGTTAGTATAGTGGTGAGTATCCCCGCCTGTCACGCGGGAGACCGGGGTTCGATTCCCCGACGGGGAGTGCTATTTTTATTTCCTTTGGCCGCCTCCTCTAATATGCACAAGACGCGGGAGCATTCGCTTGTGTGGATCAGCATGAACGCCCGCCCCCCCTGCCGTGGCCGGTTAGCTCAGTTGGTTACAGCGTGGTGCTAATAACGCCAGCCCCCCTGCCGTGGCCGGTTAGAGCGTGGTGCTAATAAAGCCAAGGCCGTGGGTTCGATCCCCACACGGGCCAGTTGCTTTTCTCTCCAGCGATTGTTTAAGCTGTCTCAGAATGCAATTTTAGCGGAGGCAATGAAAACAGTAATTAACATTGCTTTTCTCTCCAGTGATCATTTAAGCGTCCAGCCGGCAAAAATCTGTCTCAGACCGCAATTTTAGCGGAGGCAATGAAAACAGTAATTAACAGTAAGATACTCCCACATACAGTAAACAATCCCTCCCCTCTGCCCGTGATATAATTCAGGGAGTTAATGCATTAACTTAATTTCCACGGGCAGAAGAAACACCCCTTTTTATAAAGTCCCATAAGTACCCAGAAACATAACATATCCCCATAAATCTTACATACCCTGACAGCCCTGATCTGGGTGGACAACATATCCAAAAATCACCCAGATCGGACCAGGGGTTCAGAAATTCTATGGAAGTCATAGTTTTGCCCAGGCGAACGCAGGATTTCATGCCCAAAACAGTTCCACAGAATCGCAGCTAAGTGCCGCTGGGGGACCGGCCGGGAACCGCGAGGTTTTCATGTCGAAAATAGTTCCAGGACGTTCGCGGCTAGGTCCCCCTGAAGCCTATTCGCGGTTTTAGCCCATGCGAACAAGATGGCTGCCACCACGCGTTCGAATGTCGAATGGCGGCCACTTTGACTGTTCGGGAGTTCGAAGAACCAACGTTTAAAGTCCCAATAGGCACAATTAGGGTCTCTCTGCCGCAATAAATTAAAGGGGCCATAGTCACAGGGTAAAAGGCTGGCAAGTAGTCTTCTCCAAAGCCCAGTGGCTTTCGTCACATATCGCAAATATCCTCGTGACTGCGAGCCGCACGCCGTCACTGCACAGCTCATCCTCGTTAGTATAGTGGTGAGTATCCCCGCCTGTCACGCGGGAGACCGGGGTTCGATTCCCCGACGGGGAGTGCTATTTTTATTTCCTTTGGCCGCCTCCTCTAATATGCACAAGACGCGGGAGCATTCGCTTGTGTGGATCAGCATGAACGCCAGCCCCCCTGCCGTGGCCGGTTAGCTCAGTTGGTTAGAGCGTGGTGCTAATAACGCCAAGGCCGTGGGTTCGATCCCCACACGGGCCAGTTGCTTTTCTCTCCAGCGATTGTTTAAGCTGTCTCAGAATGCAATTTTAGCGGAGGCAATGAAAACAGTAATTAACATTGCTTTTCTCTCCAGTGATCGTTTAAGCGTCCAGCCGGCAAAAATCTGTCTCAGACCGCAATTTTAGCGGAGGCAATGAAAACAGTCATTAACAGTAAGATACTCCCACATACAGTAAACAATCCCTCCCCTCTGCCCGTGATATAATTCAGGGAGTTAATGCATTAACTTAATTTCCACGGGCAGAAGAAACACCCCTTTTTATAAAGTCCCATAAGTACCCAGAAACATAACATATCCCCATAAATCTTACATCCCCTGACAGCCCTGATCTGGGTGGACAACATATCCAAAAATCACCCAGATCGGACCAGGGGTTCAGAAATTCTATGGAAGTCATAGTTTTGCCCAGGCGAACGCAGGATTTCATGCCCAAAACAGTTCCACAGAATCGCAGCTAAGTGCCGCTGGGGGACCGGCCGGGAACCGCGAGGTTTTCATGTCGAAAATAGTTCCAGGACGTTCGCGGCTAGGTCCCCCTGAAGCCTATTCGCGGTTTTAGCCCATGCGAACAAGATGGCTGCCACCACGCGTTCGAATGTCGAATGGCGGCCACTTTGACTGTTCGGGAGTTCGAAGAACCAACGTTTAAAGTCCCAATAGGCACAATTAGGGTCTCTCTGCCGCAATAAATTAAAGGGGCCATAGTCACAGGGTAAAAGGCTGGCAAGTAGTCTTCTCCAAAGCCCAGTGGCTTTCGTCACATATCGCAAATATCCTCGTGACTGCGAGCCGCACGCCGTCACTGCACAGCTCATCCTCGTTAGTATAGTGGTGAGTATCCCCGCCTGTCACGCGGGAGACCGGGGTTCGATTCCCCGACGGGGAGTGCTATTTTTATTTCCTTTGGCCGCCTCCTCTAATATGCACAAGACGCGGGAGCATTCGCTTGTGTGGATCAGCATGAACGCCAGCTCCCCCCTGCCGTGGCCGGTTAGCTCAGTTGGTTAGAGCGTGGTGCTAATAACGCCAAGGCCGTGGGTTCGATCCCCACACGGGCCAGTTGCTTTTCTCTCCAGCGATTGTTTAAGCTGTCTCAGAATGCCATTTTAGCGGAGGCAATGAAAACAGTAATTAACATTGCTTTTCTCTCCAGTGATCGTTTAAGCGTCCAGCCGGCAAAAATCTGTCTCAGACCGCAATTTTAGCGGAGGCAATGAAAACAGTAATTAACAGTAAGATACTCCCACATACAGTAAACAATCCCTCCCCTCTGCCCGTGATATAATTCAGGGAGTTAATGCATTAACTTAATTTCCACGGGCAGAAGAAACACCCCTTTTTATAAAGTCCCATAAGTACCCAGAAACATAACATATCCCCATAAATCTTACATCCCCTGACAGCCCTGATCTGGGTGGACAACATATCCAAAAATCACCCAGATCGGACCAGGGGTTCAGAAATTCTATGGAAGTCATAGTTTTGCCCAGGCGAACGCAGGATTTCATGCCCAAAACAGTTCCACAGAATCGCAGCTAAGTGCCGCTGGGGGACCGGCCGGGAACCGCGAGGTTTTCATGTCGAAAATAGTTCCAGGACGTTCGCGGCTAGGTCCCCCTGAAGCCTATTCGCGGTTTTAGCCCATGCGAACAAGATGGCTGCCACCACGCGTTCGAATGTCGAATGGCGGCCACTTTGACTGTTCGGGAGTTCGAAGAACCAACGTTTAAAGTCCCAATAGGCACAATTAGGGTCTCTCTGCCGCAATAAATTAAAGGGGCCATAGTCACAGGGTAAAAGGCTGGCAAGTAGTCTTCTCCAAAGCCCAGTGGCTTTCGTCACATATCGCAAATATCCTCGTGACTGCGAGCCGCACGCCGTCACTGCACAGCTCATCCTCTTTAGTATAGTGGTGAGTATCCCCGCCTGTCACGCGGGAGACCGGGGTTCGATTCCCCGACGGGGAGTGCTATTTTTATTTCCTTTGGCCGCCTCCTCTAATATGCACAAGACGCGGGAGCATTCGCTTGTGTGGATCAGCATGAACGCCAGCTCCCCCCTGCCGTGGCCGGTTAGCTCAGTTGGTTAGAGCGTGGTGCTAATAACGCCAAGGCCGTGGGTTCGATCCCCACACGGGCCAGTTGCTTTTCTCTCCAGCGATTGTTTAAGCTGTCTCAGAATGCCATTTTAGCGGAGGCAATGAAAAAAAGTAATTAACATTGCTTTTCTCTCCAGTGATCGTTTAAGCGTCCAGCCGGCAAAAATCTGTCTCAGACCGCAATTTTAGCGGAGGCAATGAAAACAGTAATTAACAGTAAGATACTCCCACATACAGTAAACAATCCCTCCCCTCTGCCCGTGATATAATTCAGGGAGTTAATGCATTAACTTAATTTCCACGGGCAGAAGAAACACCCCTTTTTATAAAGTCCCATAAGTACCCAGAAACATAACATATCCCCATAAATCTTACATCCCCTGACAGCCCTGATCTGGGTGGACAACATATCCAAAAATCACCCAGATCGGACCAGGGGTTCAGAAATTCTATGGAAGTCATAGTTTTGCCCAGGCGAACGCAGGATTTCATGCCCAAAACAGTTCCACAGAATCGCAGCTAAGTGCCGCTGGGGGACCGGCCGGGAACCGCGAGGTTTTCATGTCGAAAATAGTTCCAGGACGTTCGCGGCTAGGTCCCCCTGAAGCCTATTCGCGGTTTTAGCCCATGCGAACAAGATGGCTGCCACCACGCGTTCGAATGTCGAATGGCGGCCACTTTGACTGTTCGGGAGTTCGAAGAACCAACGTTTAAAGTCCCAATAGGCACAATTAGGGTCTCTCTGCCGCAATAAATTAAAGGGGCCATAGTCACAGGGTAAAAGGCTGGCAAGTAGTCTTCTCCAAAGCCCAGTGGCTTTCGTCACATATCGCAAATATCCTCGTGACTGCGAGCCGCACGCCGTCACTGCACAGCTCGTCCTCGTTAGTATAGTGGTGAGTATCCCCGCCTGTCACGCGGGAGACCGGGGTTCGATTCCCCGACGGGGAGTGCTATTTTTATTTCCTTTGGCCGCCTCCTCTAATATGCACAAGACGCGGGAGCATTCGCTTGTGTGGATCAGCATGAACGCCAGCTCCCCCCTGCCGTGGCCGGTTAGCTCAGTTGGTTAGAGCGTGGTGCTAATAACGCCAAGGCCGTGGGTTCGATCCCCACACGGGCCAGTTGCTTTTCTCTCCAGCGATTGTTTAAGCTGTCTCAGAATGCCATTTTAGCGGAGGCAATGAAAACAGTAATTAACATTGCTTTTCTCTCCAGTGATCGTTTAAGCGTCCAGCCGGCAAAAATCTGTCTCAGACCGCAATTTTAGCGGAGGCAATGAAAACAGTAATTAACAGTAAGATACTCCCACATACAGTAAACAATCCCTCCCCTCTGCCCGTGATATAATTCAGGGAGTTAATGCATTAACTTAATTTCCACGGGCAGAAGAAACACCCCTTTTTATAAAGTCCCATAAGTACCCAGAAACATAACATATCCCCATAAATCTTACATCCCCTGACAGCCCTGATCTGGGTGGACAACATATCCAAAAATCACCCAGATCGGACCAGGGGTTCAGAAATTCTATGGAAGTCATAGTTTTGCCCAGGCGAACGCAGGATTTCATGCCCAAAACAGTTCCACAGAATCGCAGCTAAGTGCCGCTGGGGGACCGGCCGGGAACCGCGAGATTTTCATGTCGAAAATAGTTCCAGGACGTTCGCGGCTAGGTCCCCCTGAAGCCTATTCGCGGTTTTAGCCCATGCGAACAAGATGGCTGCCACCACGCGTTCGAATGTCGAATGGCAGCCACTTTGACTGTTCGGGAGTTCGAAGAACCAACGTTTAAAGTCCCAATAGGCACAATTAGGGTCTCTCTGCCGCAATAAATTAAAGGGGCCATAGTCACAGGGTAAAAGGCTGGCAAGTAGTCTTCTCCAAAGCCCAGTGGCTTTCGTCACATATCGCAAATATCCTCGTGACTGCGAGCCGCACGCCGTCACTGCACAGCTCGTCCTCGTTAGTATAGTGGTGAGTATCCCCGCCTGTCACGCGGGAGACCGGGGTTCGATTCCCCGACGGGGAGTGCTATTTTTATTTCCTTTGGCCGCCTCCTCTAATATGCACAAGACGCGGGAGCATTCGCTTGTGTGGATCAGCATGAACGCCAGCTCCCCCTGCCGTGGCCGGTTAGCTCAGTTGGTTAGAGCGTGGTGCTAATAACGCCAAGGCCGTGGGTTCGATCCCCACACGGGCCAGTTGCTTTTCTCTCCAGCGATTGTTTAAGCTGTCTCAGAATGCCATTTTAGCGGAGGCAATGAAAACAGTAATTAACATTGCTTTTCTCTCCAGTGATCGTTTAAGCGTCCAGCCGGCAAAAATCTGTCTCAGACCGCAATTTTAGCGGAGGCAATGAAAACAGTAATTAACAGTAAGATACTCCCACATACAGTAAACAATCCCTCCCCTCTGCCCGTGATATAATTCAGGGAGTTAATGCATTAACTTAATTTCCACGGGCAGAAGAAACACCCCTTTTTATAAAGTCCCATAAGTACCCAGAAACATAACATATCCCCATAAATCTTACATCCCCTGACAGCCCTGATCTGGGTGGACAACATATCCAAAAATCACCCAGATCGGACCAGGGGTTCAGAAATTCTATGGAAGTCATAGTTTTGCCCAGGCGAACGCAGGATTTCATGCCCAAAACAGTTCCACAGAATCGCAGCTAAGTGCCGCTGGGGGACCGGCCGGGAACCGCGAGGTTTTCATGTCGAAAATAGTTCCAGGACGTTCGCGGCTAGGTCCCCCTGAAGCCTATTCGCGGTTTTAGCCCATGCGAACAAGATGGCTGCCACCACGCGTTCGAATGTCGAATGGCGGCCACTTTGACTGTTCGGGAGTTCGAAGAACCAACGTTTAAAGTCCCAATAGGCACAATTAGGGTCTCTCTGCCGCAATAAATTAAAGGGGCCATAGTCACAGGGTAAAAGGCTGGCAAGTAGTCTTCTCCAAAGCCCAGTGGCTTTCGTCACATATCGCAAATATCCTCGTGACTGCGAGCCGCACGCCGTCACTGCACAGCTCGTCCTCGTTAGTATAGTGGTGAGTATCCCCGCCTGTCACGCGGGAGACCGGGGTTCGATTCCCCGACGGGGAGTGCTATTTTTATTTCCTTTGGCCGCCTCCTCTAATATGCACAAGACGCGGGAGCATTCGCTTGTGTGGATCAGCATGAACGCCAGCTCCCCCCTGCCGTGGCCGGTTAGCTCAGTTGGTTAGAGCGTGGTGCTAATAACGCCAAGGCCGTGGGTTCGATCCCCACACGGGCCAGTTGCTTTTCTCTCCAGCGATTGTTTAAGCTGTCTCAGAATGCCATTTTAGCGGAGGCAATGAAAACAGTAATTAACATTGCTTTTCTCTCCAGTGATCGTTTAAGCGTCCAGCCGGCAAAAATCTGTCTCAGACCGCAATTTTAGCGGAGGCAATGAAAACAGTAATTAACAGTAAGATACTCCCACATACAGTAAACAATCCCTCCCCTCTGCCCGTGATATAATTCAGGGAGTTAATGCATTAACTTAATTTCCACGGGCAGAAGAAACACCCCTTTTTATAAAGTCCCATAAGTACCCAGAAACATAACACATCCCCGTAAATCTTACATCCCCTGACAGCCCTGATCTGGGTGGACAACATATCCAAAAATCACCCAGATCGGACCAGGGGTTCAGAAATTCTATGGAAGTCATAGTTTTGCCCAGGCGAACGCAGGATTTCATGCCCAAAACAGTTCCACAGAATCGCAGCTAAGTGCCGCTGGGGGACCGGCCGGGAACCGCGAGGTTTTCATGTCGAAAATAGTTCCAGGACGTTCGCGGCTAGGTCCCCCTGAAGCCTATTCGCGGTTTTAGCCCATGCGAACAAGATGGCTGCCACCACGCGTTCGAATGTCGAATGGCGGCCACTTTGACTGTTCGGGAGTTCGAAGAACCAACGTTTAAAGTCCCAATAGGCACAATTAGGGTCTCTCTGCCGCAATAAATTAAAGGGGCCATAGTCACAGGGTAAAAGGCTGGCAAGTAGTCTTCTCCAAAGCCCAGTGGCTTTCGTCACATATCGCAAATATCCTCGTGACTGCGAGCCGCACGCCGTCACTGCACAGCTCATCCTCGTTAGTATAGTGGTGAGTATCCCCGCCTGTCACGCGGGAGACCGGGGTTCGATTCCCCGACGGGGAGTGCTATTTTTATTTCCTTTGGCCGCCTCCTCTAATATGCACAAGACGCGGGAGCATTCGCTTGTGTGGATCAGCATGAACGCCAGCTCCCCCCTGCCGTGGCCGGTTAGCTCAGTTGGTTAGAGCGTGGTGCTAATAACGCCAAGGCCGTGGGTTCGATCCCCACACGGGCCAGTTGCTTTTCTCTCCAGCGATTGTTTAAGCTGTCTCAGAATGCCATTTTAGCGGAGGCAATGAAAACAGTAATTAACATTGCTTTTCTCTCCAGTGATCGTTTAAGCGTCCAGCCGGCAAAAATCTGTCTCAGACCGCAATTTTAGCGGAGGCAATGAAAACAGTAATTAACAGTAAGATACTCCCACACACAGTAAACAATCCCTCCCCTCTGCCCGTGATATAATTCAGGGAGTTAATGCATTAACTTAATTTCCACGGGCAGAAGAAACACCCCTTTTTATAAAGTCCCATAAGTACCCAGAAACATAACACATCCCCGTAAATCTTACATCCCCTGACAGCCCTGATCAGGGTGGACAACATATCCAAAAATCACCCAGATCGGACCAGGGGTTCAGAAATTCTATGGAAGTCATAGTTTTGCCCAGGCGAACGCAGGATTTCATGCCCAAAACAGTTCCACAGAATCGCAGCTAAGTGCCGCTGGGGGACCGGCCGGGAACCGCGAGGTTTTCATGTCGAAAATAGTTCCAGGACGTTCGCGGCTAGGTCCCCCTGAAGCCTATTCGCGGTTTTAGCCCATGCGAACAAGATGGCTGCCACCACGCGTTCGAATGTCGAATGGCGGCCACTTTGACTGTTCGGGAGTTCGAAGAACCAACGTTTAAAGTCCCAATAGGCACAATTAGGGTCTCTCTGCCGCAATAAATTAAAGGGGCCATAGTCACAGGGTAAAAGGCTGGCAAGTAGTCTTCTCCAAAGCCCAGTGGCTTTCGTCACATATCGCAAATATCCTCGTGACTGCGAGCCGCACGCCGTCACTGCACAGCTCATCCTCGTTAGTATAGTGGTGAGTATCCCCGCCTGTCACGCGGGAGACCGGGGTTCGATTCCCCGACGGGGAGTGCTATTTTTATTTCCTTTGGCCGCCTCCTCTAATATGCACAAGACGCGGGAGCATTCGCTTGTGTGGATCAGCATGAACGCCAGCTCCCCCCTGCCGTGGCCGGTTAGCTCAGTTGGTTAGAGCGTGGTGCTAATAACGCCAAGGCCGTGGGTTCGATCCCCACACGGGCCAGTTGCTTTTCTCTCCAGCGATTGTTTAAGCTGTCTCAGAATGCAATTTTAGCGGAGGCAATGAAAACAGTAATTAACATTGCTTTTCTCTCCAGTGATCGTTTAAGCGTCCAGCCGGCAAAAATCTGTCACAGAGCGCAATTTTAGCGGAGGCAATGAAAACAGTAATTAACAGGAAGATACTCCCACATACAGTAAACAATCCCTCCCCTCTGCCCGTGATATAATTCAGGGAGTTAATGCATTAACTTAATTTCCACGGGCAGAAGAAACACCCCTTTTTATAAAGTCCCATAAGTACCCAGAAACATAACACATCCCCGTAAATCTTACATCCCCTGACAGCCCTGATCTGGGTGGACAACATATCCAAAAATCACCCAGATCGGACCAGGGGTTCAGAAATTCTATGGAAGTCATAGTTTTGCCCAGGCGAACGCAGGATTTCATGCCCAAAACAGTTCCACAGAATCGCAGCTAAGTGCCGCTGGGGGACCGGCCGGGAACCGCGAGGTTTTCATGTCGAAAATAGTTCCAGGACGTTCGCGGCTAGGTCCCCCTGAAGCCTATTTGCGGTTTTAGCCCATGCGAACAAGATGGCTGCCACCACGCGTTCGAATGTCGAATGGCGGCCACTTTGACTGTTCGGGAGTTCGAAGAACCAACGTTTAAAGTCCCAATAGGCACAATTAGGGTCTCTCTGCCGCAATAAATTAAAGGGGCCATAGTCACAGGGTAAAAGGCTGGCAAGTAGTCTTCTCCAAAGCCCAGTGGCTTTCGTCACATATCGCAAATATCCTCGTGACTGCGAGCCGCACGCCGTCACTGCACAGCTCATCCTCGTTAGTATAGTGGTGAGTATCCCCGCCTGTCACGCGGGAGACCGGGGTTCGATTCCCCGACGGGGAGTGCTATTTTTATTTCCTTTGGCCGCCTCCTCTAATATGCACAAGACGCGGGAGCATTCGCTTGTGTGGATCAGCATGAACGCCAGCTCCCCCCTGCCGTGGCCGGTTAGCTCAGTTGGTTAGAGCGTGGTGCTAATAACGCCAAGGCCGTGGGTTCGATCCCCACACGGGCCAGTTGCTTTTCTCTCCAGCGATTGTTTAAGCTGTCTCAGAATGCAATTTTAGCGGAGGCAATGAAAACAGTAATTAACATTGCTTTTCTCTCCAGTGATCGTTTAAGCGTCCAGCCGGCAAAAATCTGTCACAGAGCGCAATTTTAGCGGAGGCAATGAAAACAGTAATTAACAGGAAGATACTCCCACATACAGTAAACAATCCCTCCCCTCTGCCCGTGATATAATTCAGGGAGTTAATGCATTAACTTAATTTCCACGGGCAGAAGAAACACCCCTTTTTATAAAGTCCCATAAGTACCCAGAAACATAACACATCCCCGTAAATCTTACATCCCCTGACAGCCCTGATCTGGGTGGACAACATATCCAAAAATCACCCAGATCGGACCAGGGGTTCAGAAATTCTATGGAAGTCATAGTTTTGCCCAGGCGAACGCAGGATTTCATGCCCAAAACAGTTCCACAGAATCGCAGCTAAGTGCCGCTGGGGGACCGGCCGGGAACCGCGAGGTTTTCATGTCGAAAATAGTTCCAGGACGTTCGCGGCTAGGTCCCCCTGAAGCCTATTCGCGGTTTTAGCCCATGCGAACAAGATGGCTGCCACCACGCGTTCGAATGTCGAATGGCGGCCACTTTGACTGTTCGGGAGTTCGAAGAACCAACGTTTAAAGTCCCAATAGGCACAATTAGGGTCTCTCTGCCGCAATAAATTAAAGGGGCCATAGTCACAGGGTAAAAGGCTGGCAAGTAGTCTTCTCCAAAGCCCAGCGGCTTTCGTCACATATCGCAAATATCCTCGTGACTGCGAGCCGCACGCCGTCACTGCACAGCTCATCCTCGTTAGTATAGTGGTGAGTATCCCCGCCTGTCACGCGGGAGACCGGGGTTCGATTCCCCGACGGGGAGTGCTATTTTTATTTCCTTTGGCCGCCTCCTCTAATATGCACAAGACGCGGGAGCATTCGCTTGTGTGGATCAGCATGAACGCCAGCTCCCCCCTGCCGTGGCCGGTTAGCTCAGTTGGTTAGAGCGTGGTGCTAATAACGCCAAGGCCGTGGGTTCGATCCCCACACGGGCCAGTTGCTTTTCTCTCCAGCGATTGTTTAAGCTGTCTCAGAATGCAATTTTAGCGGAGGCAATGAAAACAGTAATTAACATTGCTTTTCTCTCCAGTGATCGTTTAAGCGTCCAGCCGGCAAAAATCTGTCACAGAGCGCAATTTTAGCGGAGGCAATGAAAACAGTAATTAACAGGAAGATACTCCCACATACAGTAAACAATCCCTCCCCTCTGCCCGTGATATAATTCAGGGAGTTAATGCATTAACTTAATTTCCACGGGCAGAAGAAACACCCCTTTTTATAAAGTCCCATAAGTACCCAGAAACATAACACATCCCCGTAAATCTTACATCCCCTGACAGCCCTGATCTGGGTGGACAACATATCCAAAAATCACCCAGATCGGACCAGGGGTTCAGAAATTCTATGGAAGTCATAGTTTTGCCCAGGCGAACGCAGGATTTCATGCCCAAAACAGTTCCACAGAATCGCAGCTAAGTGCCGCTGGGGGACCGGCCGGGAACCGCGAGGTTTTCATGTCGAAAATAGTTCCAGGACGTTCGCGGCTAGGTCCCCCTGAAGCCTATTCGCGGTTTTAGCCCATGCGAACAAGATGGCTGCCACCACGCGTTCGAATGTCGAATGGCGGCCACTTTGACTGTTCGGGAGTTCGAAGAACCAACGTTTAAAGTCCCAATAGGCACAATTAGGGTCTCTCTGCCGCAATAAATTAAAGGGGCCATAGTCACAGGGTAAAAGGCTGGCAAGTAGTCTTCTCCAAAGCCCAGTGGCTTTCGTCACATATCGCAAATATCCTCGTGACTGCGAGCCGCACGCCGTCACTGCACAGCTCATCCTCGTTAGTATAGTGGTGAGTATCCCCGCCTGTCACGCGGGAGACCGGGGTTCGATTCCCCGACGGGGAGTGCTATTTTTATTTCCTTTGGCCGCCTCCTCTAATATGCACAAGACGCGGGAGCATTCGCTTGTGTGGATCAGCATGAACGCCAGCTCCCCCCTGCCGTGGCCGGTTAGCTCAGTTGGTTAGAGCGTGGTGCTAATAACGCCAAGGCCGTGGGTTCGATCCCCACACGGGCCAGTTGCTTTTCTCTCCAGCGATTGTTTAAGCTGTCTCAGAATGCAATTTTAGCGGAGGCAATGAAAACAGTAATTAACATTGCTTTTCTCTCCAGTGATCGTTTAAGCGTCCAGCCGGCAAAAATCTGTCTCAGACCGCAATTTTAGCGGAGGCAATGAAAACAGTAATTAACAGTAAGATACTCCCACATACAGTAAACAATCCCTCCCCTCTGCCCGTGATATAATTCAGGGAGTTAATGCATTAACTTAATTTCCACGGGCAGAAGAAACACCCCTTTTTATAAAGTCCCATAAGTACCCAGAAACATAACACATCCCCGTAAATCTTACATCCCCTGACAGCCCTGATCTGGGTGGACAACATATCCAAAAATCACCCAGATCGGACCAGGGGTTCAGAAATTCTATGGAAGTCATAGTTTTGCCCAGGCGAACGCAGGATTTCATGCCCAAAACAGTTCCACAGAATCGCAGCTAAGTGCCGCTGGGGGACCGGCCGGGAACCGCGAGGTTTTCATGTCGAAAATAGTTCCAGGACGTTCGCGGCTAGGTCCCCCTGAAGCCTATTCGCGGTTTTAGCCCATGCGAACAAGATGGCTGCCACCACGCGTTCGAATGTCGAATGGCGGCCACTTTGACTGTTCGGGAGTTCGAAGAACCAACGTTTAAAGTCCCAATAGGCACAATTAGGGTCTCTCTGCCGCAATAAATTAAAGGGGCCATAGTCACAGGGTAAAAGGCTGGCAAGTAGTCTTCTCCAAAGCCCAGTGGCTTTCGTCACATATCGCAAATATCCTCGTGACTGCGAGCCGCACGCCGTCACTGCACAGCTCATCCTCGTTAGTATAGTGGTGAGTATCCCCGCCTGTCACGCGGGAGACCGGGGTTCGATTCCCCGACGGGGAGTGCTATTTTTATTTCCTTTGGCCGCCTCCTCTAATATGCACAAGACGCGGGAGCATTCGCTTGTGTGGATCAGCATGAACGCCAGCTCCCCCCTGCCGTGGCCGGTTAGCTCAGTTGGTTAGAGCGTGGTGCTAATAACGCCAAGGCCGTGGGTTCGATCCCCACACGGGCCAGTTGCTTTTCTCTCCAGCGATTGTTTAAGCTGTCTCAGAATGCAATTTTAGCGGAGGCAATGAAAACAGTAATTAACATTGCTTTTCTCTCCAGTGATCGTTTAAGCGTCCAGCCGGCAAAAATCTGTCTCAGACCGCAATTTTAGCGGAGGCAATGAAAACAGTAATTAACAGTAAGATACTCCCACATACAGTAAACAATCCCTCCCCTCTGCCCGTGATATAATTCAGGGAGTTAATGCATTAACTTAATTTCCACGGGCAGAAGAAACACCCCTTTTTATAAAGTCCCATAAGTACCCAGAAACATAACACATCCCCGTAAATCTTACATCCCCTGACAGCCCTGATCTGGGTGGACAACATATCCAAAAATCACCCAGATCGGACCAGGGGTTCAGAAATTCTATGGAAGTCATAGTTTTGCCCAGGCGAACGCAGGATTTCATGCCCAAAACAGTTCCACAGAATCGCAGCTAAGTGCCGCTGGGGGACCGGCCGGGAACCGCGAGGTTTTCATGTCGAAAATAGTTCCAGGACGTTCGCGGCTAGGTCCCCCTGAAGCCTATTCGCGGTTTTAGCCCATGCGAACAAGATGGCTGCCACCACGCGTTCGAATGTCGAATGGCGGCCACTTTGACTGTTCGGGAGTTCGAAGAACCAACGTTTAAAGTCCCAATAGGCACAATTAGGGTCTCTCTGCCGCAATAAATTAAAGGGGCCATAGTCACAGGGTAAAAGGCTGGCAAGTAGTCTTCTCCAAAGCCCAGTGGCTTTCGTCACATATCGCAAATATCCTCGTGACTGCGAGCCGCACGCCGTCACTGCACAGCTCATCCTCGTTAGTATAGTGGTGAGTATCCCCGCCTGTCACGCGGGAGACCGGGGTTCGATTCCCCGACGGGGAGTGCTATTTTTATTTCCTTTGGCCGCCTCCTCTAATATGCACAAGACGCGGGAGCATTCGCTTGTGTGGATCAGCATGAACGCCAGCTCCCCTGCCGTGGCCGGTTAGCTCAGTTGGTTAGAGCGTGGTGCTAATAACGCCAAGGCCGTGGGTTCGATCCCCACACGGGCCAGTTGCTTTTCTCTCCAGCGATTGTTTAAGCTGTCTCAGAATGCAATTTTAGCGGAGGCAATGAAAAAAAGTAATTAACATTGCTTTTCTCTCCAGTGATCGTTTAAGCGTCCAGCCGGCAAAAATCTGTCTCAGACCGCAATTTTAGCGGAGGCAATGAAAACAGTAATTAACAGTAAGATACTCCCACATACAGTAAACAATCCCTCCCCTCTGCCCGTGATATAATTCAGGGAGTTAATGCATTAACTTAATTTCCACGGGCAGAAGAAACACCCCTTTTTATAAAGTCCCATAAGTACCCAGAAACATAACACATCCCCGTAAATCTTACATCCCCTGACAGCCCTGATCTGGGTGGACAACATATCCAAAAATCACCCAGATCGGACCAGGGGTTCAGAAATTCTATGGAAGTCATAGTTTTGCCCAGGCGAACGCAGGATTTCATGCCCAAAACAGTTCCACAGAATCGCAGCTAAGTGCCGCTGGGGGACCGGCCGGGAACCGCGAGGTTTTCATGTCGAAAATAGTTCCAGGACGTTCGCGGCTAGGTCCCCCTGAAGCCTATTCGCGGTTTTAGCCCATGCGAACAAGATGGCTGCCACCACGCGTTCGAATGTCGAATGGCGGCCACTTTGACTGTTCGGGAGTTCGAAGAACCAACGTTTAAAGTCCCAATAGGCACAATTAGGGTCTCTCTGCCGCAATAAATTAAAGGGGCCATAGTCACAGGGTAAAAGGCTGGCAAGTAGTCTTCTCCAAAGCCCAGTGGCTTTCGTCACATATCGCAAATATCCTCGTGACTGCGAGCCGCACGCCGTCACTGCACAGCTCATCCTCGTTAGTATAGTGGTGAGTATCCCCGCCTGTCACGCGGGAGACCGGGGTTCGATTCCCCGACGGGGAGTGCTATTTTTATTTCCTTTGGCCGCCTCCTCTAATATGCACAAGACGCGGGAGCATTCGCTTGTGTGGATCAGCATCAACGCCAGCTCCCCCCTGCCGTGGCCGGTTAGAGCGTGGTGCTAATAACGCCAAGGCCGTGGGTTCGATCCTCACACGGGCCAGTTGCTTTTCTCTCCAGCGATTGTTTAAGCTGTCTCAGAATGCAATTTTAGCGGAGGCAATGAAAACAGTAATTAACATTGCTTTTCTCTCCAGTGATCGTTTAAGCGTCCAGCCGGCAAAAATCTGTCACAGAGCGCAATTTTAGCGGAGGCAATGAAAACAGTAATTAACAGGAAGATACTCCCACATACAGTAAACAATCCCTCCCCTCTGCCCGTGATATAATTCAGGGAGTTAATGCATTAACTTAATTTCCACGGGCAGAAGAAACACCCCTTTTTATAAAGTCCCATAAGTACCCAGAAACATAACACATCCCCGTAAATCTTACATCCCCTGACAGCCCTGATCTGGGTGGACAACATATCCAAAAATCACCCAGATCGGACCAGGGGTTCAGAAATTCTATGGAAGTCATAGTTTTGCCCAGGCGAACGCAGGATTTCATGCCCAAAACAGTTCCACAGAATCGCAGCTAAGTGCCGCTGGGGGACCGGCCGGGAACCGCGAGGTTTTCATGTCGAAAATAGTTCCAGGACGTTCGCGGCTAGGTCCCCCTGAAGCCTATTCGCGGTTTTAGCCCATGCGAACAAGATGGCTGCCACCACGCGTTCGAATGTCGAATGGCGGCCACTTTGACTGTTCGGGAGTTCGAAGAACCAACGTTTAAAGTCCCAATAGGCACAATTAGGGTCTCTCTGCCGCAATAAATTAAAGGGGCCATAGTCACAGGGTAAAAGGCTGGCAAGTAGTCTTCTCCAAAGCCCAGTGGCTTTCGTCACATATCGCAAATATCCTCGTGACTGCGAGCCGCACGCCGTCACTGCACAGCTCATCCTCGTTAGTATAGTGGTGAGTATCCCCGCCTGTCACGCGGGAGACCGGGGTTCGATTCCCCGACGGGGAGTGCTATTTTTATTTCCTTTGGCCGCCTCCTCTAATATGCACAAGACGCGGGAGCATTCGCTTGTGTGGATCAGCATGAACGCCAGCTCCCCCTGCCGTGGCCGGTTAGCTCAGTTGGTTAGAGCGTGGTGCTAATAACGCCAAGGCTGTGGGTTCGATCCCCACACGGGCCAGTTGCTTTTCTCTCCAGCGATTGTTTAAGCTGTCTCAGAATGCAATTTTAGCGGAGGCAATGAAAACAGTAATTAACATTGCTTTTCTCTCCAGTGATCGTTTAAGCGTCCAGCCGGCAAAAATCTGTCTCAGACCGCAATTTTAGCGGAGGCAATGAAAACAGTAATTAACAGTAAGATACTCCCACATACAGTAAACAATCCCTCCCCTCTGCCCGTGATATAATTCAGGGAGTTAATGCATTAACTTAATTTCCACGGGCAGAAGAAACACCCCTTTTTATAAAGTCCCATAAGTACCCAGAAACATAACACATCCCCGTAAATCTTACATCCCCTGACAGCCCTGATCTGGGTGGACAACATATCCAAAAATCACCCAGATCGGACCAGGGGTTCAGAAATTCTATGGAAGTCATAGTTTTGCCCAGGCGAACGCAGGATTTCATGCCCAAAACAGTTCCACAGAATCGCAGCTAAGTGCCGCTGGGGGACCGGCCGGGAACCGCGAGGTTTTCATGTCGAAAATAGTTCCAGGACGTTCGCGGCTAGGTCCCCCTGAAGCCTATTCGCGGTTTTAGCCCATGCGAACAAGATGGCTGCCACCACGCGTTCGAATGTCGAATGGCGGCCACTTTGACTGTTCGGGAGTTCGAAGAACCAACGTTTAAAGTCCCAATAGGCACAATTAGGGTCTCTCTGCCGCAATAAATTAAAGGGGCCATAGTCACAGGGTAAAAGGCTGGCAAGTAGTCTTCTCCAAAGCCCAGTGGCTTTCGTCACATATCGCAAATATCCTCGTGACTGCGAGCCGCACGCCGTCACTGCACAGCTCATCCTCGTTAGTATAGTGGTGAGTATCCCCGCCTGTCACGCGGGAGACCGGGGTTCGATTCCCCGACGGGGAGTGCTATTTTTATTTCCTTTGGCCGCCTCCTCTAATATGCACAAGACGCGGGAGCATTCGCTTGTGTGGATCAGCATGAACGCCAGCTCCCCCCTGCCGTGGCCGGTTAGCTCAGTTGGTTAGAGCGTGGTGCTAATAACGCCAAGGCCGTGGGTTCGATCCCCACACGGGCCAGTTGCTTTTCTCTCCAGCGATTGTTTAAGCTGTCTCAGAATGCAATTTTAGCGGAGGCAATGAAAACAGTAATTAACATTGCTTTTCTCTCCAGTGATCGTTTAAGCGTCCAGCCGGCAAAAATCTGTCACAGAGCGCAATTTTAGCGGAGGCAATGAAAACAGTAATTAACAGTAAGATACTCCCACATACAGTAAACAATCCCTCCCCTCTGCCCGTGATATAATTCAGGGAGTTAATGCATTAACTTAATTTCCACGGGCAGAAGAAACACCCCTTTTTATAAAGTCCCATAAGTACCCAGAAACATAACACATCCCCGTAAATCTTACATCCCCTGACAGCCCTGATCTGGGTGGACAACATATCCAAAAATCACCCAGATCGGACCAGGGGTTCAGAAATTCTATGGAAGTCATAGTTTTGCCCAGGCGAACGCAGGATTTCATGCCCAAAACAGTTCCACAGAATCGCAGCTAAGTGCCGCTGGGGGAACGGCCGGGAACCGCGAGGTTTTCATGTCGAAAATAGTTCCAGGACGTTCGCGGCTAGGTCCCCCTGAAGCCTATTCGCGGTTTTAGCCCATGCGAACAAGATGGCTGCCACCACGCGTTCGAATGTCGAATGGCGGCCACTTTGACTGTTCGGGAGTTCGAAGAACCAACGTTTAAAGTCCCAATAGGCACAATTAGGGTCTCTCTGCCGCAATAAATTAAAGGGGCCATAGTCACAGGGTAAAAGGCTGGCAAGTAGTCTTCTCCAAAGCCCAGTGGCTTTCGTCACATATCGCAAATATCCTCGTGACTGCGAGCCGCACGCCGTCACTGCACAGCTCATCCTCGTTAGTATAGTGGTGAGTATCCCCGCCTGTCACGCGGGAGACCGGGGTTCGATTCCCCGACGGGGAGTGCTATTTTTATTTCCTTTGGCCGCCTCCTCTAATATGCACAAGACGCGGGAGCATTCGCTTGTGTGGATCAGCATGAACGCCAGCTCCCCCTGCCGTGGCCGGTTAGCTCAGTTGGTTAGAGCGTGGTGCTAATAACGCCAAGGCCGTGGGTTCGATCCCCACACGGGCTAGTTGCTTTTCTCTCCAGCGATTGTTTAAGCTGTCTCAGAATGCAATTTTAGCGGAGGCAATGAAAACAGTAATTAACATTGCTTTTCTCTCCAGTGATCGTTTAAGCGTCCAGCCGGCAAAAATCTGTCTCAGACCGCAATTTTAGCGGAGGCAATGAAAACAGTAATTAACAGTAAGATACTCCCACATACAGTAAACAATCCCTCCCCTCTGCCCGTGATATAATTCAGGGAGTTAATGCATTAACTTAATTTCCACGGGCAGAAGAAACACCCCTTTTTATAAAGTCCCATAAGTACCCAGAAACATAACACATCCCCGTAAATCTTACATCCCCTGACAGCCCTGATCTGGGTGGACAACATATCCAAAAATCACCCAGATCGGACCAGGGGTTCAGAAATTCTATGGAAGTCATAGTTTTGCCCAGGCGAACGCAGGATTTCATGCCCAAAACAGTTCCACAGAATCGCAGCTAAGTGCCGCTGGGGGACCGGCCGGGAACCGCGAGGTTTTCATGTCGAAAATAGTTCCAGGACGTTCGCGGCTAGGTCCCCCTGAAGCCTATTCGCGGTTTTAGCCCATGCGAACAAGATGGCTGCCACCACGCGTTCGAATGTCGAATGGCGGCCACTTTGACTGTTCGGGAGTTCGAAGAACCAACGTTTAAAGTCCCAATAGGCACAATTAGGGTCTCTCTGCCGCAATAAATTAAAGGGGCCATAGTCACAGGGTAAAAGGCTGGCAAGTAGTCTTCTCCAAAGCCCAGTGGCTTTCGTCACATATCGCAAATATCCTCGTGACTGCGAGCCGCACGCCGTCACTGCACAGCTCATCCTCGTTAGTATAGTGGTGAGTATCCCCGCCTGTCACGCGGGAGACCGGGGTTCGATTCCCCGACGGGGAGTGCTATTTTTATTTCCTTTGGCCGCCTCCTCTAATATGCACAAGACGCGGGAGCATTCGCTTGTGTGGATCAGCATGAACGCCAGCTCCCCCCTGCCGTGGCCGGTTAGCTCAGTTGGTTAGAGCGTGGTGCTAATAACGCCAAGGCCGTGGGTTCGATCCCCACACGGGCCAGTTGCTTTTCTCTCCAGCGATTGTTTAAGCTGTCTCAGAATGCAATTTTAGCGGAGGCAATGAAAACAGTAATTAACATTGCTTTTCTCTCCAGTGATCGTTTAAGCGTCCAGCCGGCAAAAATCTGTCTCAGACCGCAATTTTAGCGGAGGCAATGAAAACAGTAATTAACAGTAAGATACTCCCACATACAGTAAACAATCCCTCCCCTCTGCCCGTGATATAATTCAGGGAGTTAATGCATTAACTTAATTTCCACGGGCAGAAGAAACACCCCTTTTTATAAAGTCCCATAAGTACCCAGAAACATAACACATCCCCGTAAATCTTACATCCCCTGACAGCCCTGATCTGGGTGGACAACATATCCAAAAATCACCCAGATCGGACCAGGGGTTCAGAAATTCTATGGAAGTCATAGTTTTGCCCAGGCGAACGCAGGATTTCATGCCCAAAACAGTTCCACAGAATCGCAGCTAAGTGCCGCTGGGGGACCGGCCGGGAACCGCGAGGTTTTCATGTCGAAAATAGTTCCAGGACGTTCGCGGCTAGGTCCCCCTGAAGCCTATTCGCGGTTTTAGCCCATGCGAACAAGATGGCTGCCACCACGCGTTCGAATGTCGAATGGCGGCCACTTTGACTGTTCGGGAGTTCGAAGAACCAACGTTTAAAGTCCCAATAGGCACAATTAGGGTCTCTCTGCCGCAATAAATTAAAGGGGCCATAGTCACAGGGTAAAAGGCTGGCAAGTAGTCTTCTCCAAAGCCCAGTGGCTTTCGTCACATATCGCAAATATCCTCGTGACTGCGAGCCGCACGCCGTCACTGCACAGCTCATCCTCGTTAGTATAGTGGTGAGTATCCCCGCCTGTCACGCGGGAGACCGGGGTTCGATTCCCCGACGGGGAGTGCTATTTTTATTTCCTTTGGCCGCCTCCTCTAATATGCACAAGACGCGGGAGCATTCGCTTGTGTGGATCAGCATGAACGCCAGCTCCCCCCTGCCGTGGCCGGTTAGCTCAGTTGGTTAGAGCGTGGTGCTAATAACGCCAAGGCCGTGGGTTCGATCCCCACACGGGCCAGTTGCTTTTCTCTCCAGCGATTGTTTAAGTTGTCTCAGAATGCAATTTTAGCGGAGGCAATGAAAAAAAGTAATTAACATTGCTTTTCTCTCCAGTGATCGTTTAAGCGTCCAGCCGGCAAAAATCTGTCTCAGACCGCAATTTTAGCGGAGGCAATGAAAACAGTAATTAACAGTAAGATACTCCCACATACAGTAAACAATCCCTCCCCTCTGCCCGTGATATAATTCAGGGAGTTAATGCATTAACTTAATTTCCACGGGCAGAAGAAACACCCCTTTTTATAAAGTCCCATAAGTACCCAGAAACATAACACATCCCCGTAAATCTTACATCCCCTGACAGCCCTGATCTGGGTGGACAACATATCCAAAAATCACCCAGATCGGACCAGGGGTTCAGAAATTCTATGGAAGTCATAGTTTTGCCCAGGCGAACGCAGGATTTCATGCCCAAAACAGTTCCACAGAATCGCAGCTAAGTGCCGCTGGGGGACCGGCCGGGAACCGCGAGGTTTTCATGTCGAAAATAGTTCCAGGACGTTCGCGGCTAGGTCCCCCTGAAGCCTATTCGCGGTTTTAGCCCATGCGAACAAGATGGCTGCCACCACGCGTTCGAATGTCGAATGGCGGCCACTTTGACTGTTCGGGAGTTCGAAGAACCAACGTTTAAAGTCCCAATAGGCACAATTAGGGTCTCTCTGCCGCAATAAATTAAAGGGGCCATAGTCACAGGGTAAAAGGCTGGCAAGTAGTCTTCTCCAAAGCCCAGTGGCTTTCGTCACATATCGCAAATATCCTCGTGACTGCGAGCCGCACGCCGTCACTGCACAGCTCATCCTCTTTAGTATAGTGGTGAGTATCCCCGCCTGTCACGCGGGAGACCGGGGTTCGATTCCCCGACGGGGAGTGCTATTTTTATTTCCTTTGGCCGCCTCCTCTAATATGCACAAGACGCGGGAGCATTCGCTTGTGTGGATCAGCATGAACGCCAGCTCCCCCCTGCCGTGGCCGGTTAGCTCAGTTGGTTAGAGCGTGGTGCTAATAACGCCAAGGCCGTGGGTTCGATCCTCACACGGGCCAGTTGCTTTTCTCTCCAGCGATTGTTTAAGCTGTCTCAGAATGCAATTTTAGCGGAGGCAATGAAAAAAAGTAATTAACATTGCTTTTCTCTCCAGTGATCGTTTAAGCGTCCAGCCGGCAAAAATCTGTCTCAGACCGCAATTTTAGCGGAGTCAATGAAAACAGTAATTAACAGTAAGATACTCCCACATACAGTAAACAATCCCTCCCCTCTGCCCGTGATATAATTCAGGGAGTTAATGCATTAACTTAATTTCCACGGGCAGAAGAAACACCCCTTTTTATAAAGTCCCATAAGTACCCAGAAACATAACACATCCCCGTAAATCTTACATCCCCTGACAGCCCTGATCTGGGTGGACAACATATCCAAAAATCACCCAGATCGGACCAGGGGTTCAGAAATTCTATGGAAGTCATAGTTTTGCCCAGGCGAACGCAGGATTTCATGCCCAAAACAGTTCCACAGAATCGCAGCTAAGTGCCGCTGGGGGACCGGCCGGGAACCGCGAGGTTTTCATGTCGAAAATAGTTCCAGGACGTTCGCGGCTAGGTCCCCCTGAAGCCTATTCGCGGTTTTAGCCCATGCGAACAAGATGGCTGCCACCACGCGTTCGAATGTCGAATGGCGGCCACTTTGACTGTTCGGGAGTTCGAAGAACCAACGTTTAAAGTCCCAATAGGCACAATTAGGGTCTCTCTGCCGCAATAAATTAAAGGGGCCATAGTCACAGGGTAAAAGGCTGGCAAGTAGTCTTCTCCAAAGCCCAGTGGCTTTCGTCACATATCGCAAATATCCTCGTGACTGCGAGCCGCACGCCGTCACTGCACAGCTCATCCTCGTTAGTATAGTGGTGAGTATCCCCGCCTGTCACGCGGGAGACCGGGGTTCGATTCCCCGACGGGGAGTGCTATTTTTATTTCCTTTGGCCGCCTCCTCTAATATGCACAAGACGCGGGAGCATTCGCTTGTGTGGATCAGCATGAACGCCAGCTCCCCCCTGCCGTGGCCGGTTAGCTCAGTTGGTTAGAGCGTGGTGCTAATAACGCCAAGGCCGTGGGTTCGATCCCCACACGGGCCAGTTGCTTTTCTCTCCAGCGATTGTTTAAGCTGTCTCAGAATGCAATTTTAGCGGAGGCAATGAAAACAGTAATTAACATTGCTTTTCTCTCCAGTGATCGTTTAAGCGTCCAGCCGGCAAAAATCTGTCACAGAGCGCAATTTTAGCGGAGGCAATGAAAACAGTAATTAACAGTAAGATACTCCCACATACAGTAAACAATCCCTCCCCTCTGCCCGTGATATAATTCAGGGAGTTAATGCATTAACTTAATTTCCACGGGCAGAAGAAACACCCCTTTTTATAAAGTCCCATAAGTACCCAGAAACATAACACATCCCCGTAAATCTTACATCCCCTGACAGCCCTGATCTGGGTGGACAACATATCCAAAAATCACCCAGATCGGACCAGGGGTTCAGAAATTCTATGGAAGTCATAGTTTTGCCCAGGCGAACGCAGGATTTCATGCCCAAAACAGTTCCACAGAATCGCAGCTAAGTGCCGCTGGGGGACCGGCCGGGAACCGCGAGGTTTTCATGTCGAAAATAGTTCCAGGACGTTCGCGGCTAGGTCCCCCTGAAGCCTATTCGCGGTTTTAGCCCATGCGAACAAGATGGCTGCCACCACGCGTTCGAATGTCGAATGGCGGCCACTTTGACTGTTCGGGAGTTCGAAGAACCAACGTTTAAAGTCCCAATAGGCACAATTAGGGTCTCTCTGCCGCAATAAATTAAAGGGGCCATAGTCACAGGGTAAAAGGCTGGCAAGTAGTCTTCTCCAAAGCCCAGTGGCTTTCGTCACATATCGCAAATATCCTCGTGACTGCGAGCCGCACGCCGTCACTGCACAGCTCATCCTCGTTAGTATAGTGGTGAGTATCCCCGCCTGTCACGCGGGAGACCGGGGTTCGATTCCCCGACGGGGAGTGCTATTTTTATTTCCTTTGGCCGCCTCCTCTAATATGCACAAGACGCGGGAGCATTCGCTTGTGTGGATCAGCATGAACGCCAGCTCCCCCTGCCGTGGCCGGTTAGCTCAGTTGGTTAGAGCGTGGTGCTAATAACGCCAAGGCCGTGGGTTCGATCCCCACACGGGCCAGTTGCTTTTCTCTCCAGCGATTGTTTAAGCTGTCTCAGAATGCAATTTTAGCGGAGGCAATGAAAACAGTAATTAACATTGCTTTTCTCTCCAGTGATCGTTTAAGCGTCCAGCCGGCAAAAATCTGTCTCAGACCGCAATTTTAGCGGAGGCAATGAAAACAGTAATTAACAGTAAGATACTCCCACATACAGTAAACAATCCCTCCCCTCTGCCCGTGATATAATTCAGGGAGTTAATGCATTAACTTAATTTCCACGGGCAGAAGAAACACCCCTTTTTATAAAGTCCCATAAGTACCCAGAAACATAACACATCCCCGTAAATCTTACATCCCCTGACAGCCCTGATCTGGGTGGACAACATATCCAAAAATCACCCAGATCGGACCAGGGGTTCATAAATTCTATGGAAGTC